>NW_021133050.1:39465-177130 GCF_004193835.3 Ostrinia furnacalis
CAAAACGATACTCATTTCGATCTGAAAACGATATTTAATTTATTACTAGCGATACAGAAACATTTAAATATATTTACTGTTATATAATGAAACCGTTAAAGTAGCTTTTTCTTTTTGTTTTACTGTAAAACTACAACTATAAATGAAGTAAACAAACCCTGACACAATCAAAATTAAACACACTTTTTGGACTTACCTCATTTGATTTGAATGACCAAAATGATTTCAAAACCTTTTTTCCACCCAAATCGTGGTATCACAACAATTTATTAGTTGAAAATATTTGTTATTTTTTTATTCCGATATTTTTTCACAAATATACGACCTAAATGTCAATGTGACAGAACCCACAAAGTTGTGGACGCTAGTTGGCGCTGTAATCGTGCACGGAGCCAATACCCATTTACCTAACAACCTGTATAGTTTTGTGATTGTATTTTTTTATTTAGTTAGACAATCAAAATATTTTGTGAATGGATAGGTACTAGTAGATTTAATTTAGTAAAATCTACTTAAATAATTTTGAAACTTTAATAATCATAATGATCTGTTACGTTAATTTCGGGCGGGCGAAGTCGTGGGCAAAAGCTGGTTTAATACAATATAATTTTCATTTCAAATCAAACTGACTGAAAATGTCAATTTGACTAATTTTTGACCAATTTGACCGTAAATGACGATCAGTCAAATTCAATCAGTTTTGTCATTTTTAACACGGCCACCGACGTCCATTCGGCACATTCGCATTCGCGACACCCCCGACTTTTGCATACCGAGCGCATACCGAGATTTGAATTTCGAAAGAAAGTTCTCGTTTCGTCTGTTTATATGAAGTTACAATACTGTATGATATTATTACCGTGATGAAGGTACACTGTGGCATCTTATACAGCTGTAGTGAGTGCGGTGGTGTTACAGAGATATTTTGTGTGATGTGCCTGGTTAGGTTTCATTGGCAGATAAGCTATAGGCCTGTTTGAATTAGTACTTCTATAAATTGATGGTAAAGCTGTCGTTCACACTCACTATTATGACTTGGCTCTTATTATTTTTGTCTTTTGTAAGTTTTGTAAACTTAGGTCAGGCAATAATATATGCTGCTTTAAAAGCTCCACACAAAGATTCAGAACAAAGCAGCATTTTCACACATGACTACTCCGGTACATTAAGTTGAACGCTAGAGTTATTATTTAAGCTACCTAAAACTAGTTTTAATAAATACCTTAATAAAATTACAAAGTTAATGAATGTTTTGCAAACAAACAAATAGCTGCAGTCTGCTTCAATTTAATAACGAATGCACTTTACAAAACAATGACTCTCCAAAACTAAAGTAAACAAAATGCGCGCATAAAACATTGCGAATTTAATTAGTCCATGGCTTCGGGCGAAACTTCTTTCATGACGTCATAATTCAACCGTCGCAGCTTGTTAAGCTTAAGCGAGAAAAAACAGCTCTCCGAAAATATGAAAGCTCTCTCAGTAGAGGACAGTTCATCCTGACGTATGGCATTGAGCGGACTCACTGGCCGAATAATTGTGGGATTTCGTGGAAGTAGGCACGTGCAAGAAAATTCATGGGAAGCTGGTAATATGATAGCGATAAACAGGGATACTTTTATGAGATGGGTAAAAAGAAATATTGTTGTTTAATTCAAATACACGAAATCATAGTCCTGAACTCGATTTCTTCTCAGAAATAGGTAAAAACTGTTTTTAGTCGTTTCTTTTTCAATCCTAATGTACACTAAAGTTATAGTTGTTACCATTAGATTTAAAGCCTACATTAGAACTTACTTTATCTCAGACAGAGAGCTATTTTGGAATAACCGAAAAAAAACCGAAAGTTCTAATAATATAAAACCAAAATGGTGTCTTTCACTTAGCTAAATTCATGACTTAAGTACACTCTACTCGTAACTATCACAAGTCACCTATAACTTGTATCAAGTCCCTTAAAAAAATGGCTACTGCTAGTAAGCTCTGTGTCAATTGAATTTGCGTGACCCAACGCATATGGTAGTTCCTCGTAGCGCGTGATATATTGAATTTTTCGGCTTACGCCAATCTGATACTGGCTCTAATAGGCTTCGAAAATCCGTGAATCTGGTTTTCCAGAAATTCCATGAAAGCTGCGTTGTATCGGATTTAAATAATGCTTCGAGCTTAATTATTATTTTCGGAATCCATTTACTATCATGCGTGAATTTGAAATGAAATGTAATAAAATTAAAATTAAATATCTTTTATTGAAGTTGACCAAATTGATGCTGCTAAAATCAAGTGGCAGTGGGCGGGGCACATAGCTCGTAGAGACGATGGCCGTTGGGGCAGGAAAGTTCTCGAGTGGCGACCACGGGCTGGAAGACGTAGCGTGGGCAGTCCTCCTACTAGGTGGACCGACGATCTGGTAAAGGTCGCGGGAAGAGCCTGGATGCGGGCAGCGCAGGATCGTTCATTGTGGAAAACCTTGGGGGAGGCCTTTGTCCAGCAGTGGACGTCATTTGGCTGAAACGACGATGTTGACCAAATCTGGCTGTAATGAACATCAAAATAATAACAAAATAACAAGTTTAACGCGAACTATACTATTCAAACAACTTAAAAAGAAAAACTTCGTCAAAGGGAACGGTGTCAGATTTTTAACGCCAAGTTTATTTGATGCGAACAAACACTTGCGTGTTATGAAAACTTAGTATTTTACACTACAAATGTTAAGTAGGTTCTAATATATTTCATGGATCAAATATGAAATAAGAGAATTTTCATAAAAACAGAAAATCTTTTAGCACGAAAACGATATTACGTGAAACTGCCAAAAACATTCATAATATAACATTTACAAAGTTCCCATTAGCTTTAGTACTACAAATACCAAAAGCTCGAATTCCAAAAACCTTGTAACATCGATTCAACTCACACACACACCATTATCGTAAACTTCCACGCACACAAACGCGTTTATCTCCCAGGAAAGTACACCCATTGTAAATCCTTAGCAAGTTTTATCCTTGGCGCGGGAGGCGCATTCTTGGCGAATAATTTCTGGGATTTTAAGGAATCTGGAGCGTGGGTAGGGTTGGTAAGTTGTGTTAACAAAAGTTTTTGTTACATATTTGGGCGGGGCTACAACAATACTGGATTTAATATATTTTATTATTGTGGCTTTAACCCTCTTAAAATTAGACATTTTCTTTTGATATGAACACTATTCGAGCCTTATACACAGTTCTCACCACGAAACGTTTATACTCAAAATCGTCCTGTTAGAGTCTCTAGATAATCCGTTATTCTAAGAAATAAGCTTCATGCCAGTCTCCTATGTTGGCTTATAGAGTCTTACACCATTGAGTCCTCCAAAAACCATATTTTTTTGGAAAATTACCCGACTGAAATTTTCCGAGTGTTAATAAAAACAATGTAAAACTAGAGACTGGATTATCTTAAGAAAAATACCTTACAAGTACTATATCTACAATATGTTTAGAAAAGAAATGAAATCATTGGCATGAGTTCTATTCAGTTTGAGAAGTTACATAACGACAAACATTTGAATTGAATTTATGTGAAGCTGCGCGAGCTTTGCGAGCTTTCCGCTGCCACTGCGTATAAGAATGACGTAATCTACTATACTAATATTATAAAGCTGCAGAGTTTGTTTAAACGCGCTAATCTCAGGAACTACTGGTCCAATTTGAAAAAATACTTTTGTGTTGGATAGCCCATTTATCGAGGAAGGCTTAAGGCCATATAACACCATCGTATAGCCAATAAGGACGGAGCAGTAAAGAAAAATGTTGTAAAAACGGGAAATATTATTGAAACTATTTTCACGCGTACGAAGTCGCGGGCTTAGCTGGTGTATAATATACACAAGTTATAGCAGCAGTCTTCAAGGTCTGCTTATAGGGCAAAGGGGACGATGGGTAAAAATTCTGAATTGAATATAATAACTTTCTTCCCGGAAACGGAAGCAGAGTGATTTGCATTCATTTCTTTTTTCGCTGCTCGATGTATGAATAACATGCACGTCTACTTTTTGATTATTACCTACATAAAGGTTACTTTGGTTCTGTTCTGATATCATGGCTTTGCTTAATTTATTAAAAGTACAGCTTTGTTAAAAAACCTAATGGCAGTTCTAATGTCAGCTATATCAAAGTAAACATTGTGCTGCATACTTGCGTTATTATAATACGAATAGGCACTTTAGCAACAAAAATATAATTCTGGTGTAGGGAGCACACCAGCAAGCAAGCGAGTTCAGAAATGTGAACAGAGCAAATATTTACCCCGTCGGCAAGTTTAATTTTTAACATCAGCCATATTAGCATACAAATATCACAATTAGTTGCAAATGATAAATTATTATTAATAAAAATATGAATGGATATTACTCAAGGAGTTCCGTCAGAGTTCGCAGTTACATAACAAATATTGAATCGAATTTTTGGGGAGCTTTGCGTTTCGCCGCGCAGCGCTTGGAGAGCCGAGCTTTGTAAGCTTTCCGCTACTTCCGCGTACAGGAGTGACGAAATATGAGTACTTATTTGCATATCTAATGATATGAATTCAATAAATTAGAAAGTTTTTTTTTTTTTTTCAGTTTATCAGTGTGTTTCAGTTTCAGAGACATGAGACTATAAGGAGGATGCTTTTCACTATCTACATGACGCAAGAATGATGTTTATATCAAGTGAAATTGAAATACACAACAAAGAGTCAAACAATCTAAATCAAAAATATTCATTCCATTTTGATCAGTACTTTGGTACTTATGAACATCAAAGATAAAAGGTAGCCCTTAAGGGGCACTTTACATGTCTCCTTATCTTTTAGGCTCTACCAGCGCTTCGCAAAACATTATGACAAGTGCTGAGAAGAAACGCCGGAACACTCAGTCGTCACTAACCTTGGCGATTTGTAGTGTTGGAGTTATAAAAGTTATCTTTTCTGTTCGTTCGTTCGTTTTAGCCGAAAGACGTCCACTGCTGGACAAAGGCCTCCCCCAAGGATTTCCACGAAGACCAATCCTGCGCCGGCATCCAGACACCTCCCGCGACCTTCACCAGATCGTCGGTCCACCTAGTGGGAGGCCTGCCCACGCTACGTCTTCCGGCTCGTGGTCGCCACTCAAGAACTTTCCTGCCCCAGCGGCCATCAGCTCTACGAGCCGCTGCCGTTTTATTTTTTTTTATCTTTTCTGTACTATTAAAAAATTCAGTTCTTGTAAAATAAGATAAAATTGTTTATATCGGTTTCAATATAAATATAGGAATAGCCTGCTCCACTCATAGGCCGTCGTATCTCTCTCCTAACCAACGGGAACCCTCTTCAATTACGGGGTCATGTTGTGTCGGAGTTTCTTCTTGCCGATAGTTCCTTAGGGAAATCAACCAATAATTGAAGCAATAATTGGTCTAATACTGTGGAGGGTTTCGGGAATGAATGATCATAAATGTACGCATTTTATACTAGCTGTTAGTCACGCATGAGAAAAAAATGTTTAGATGTTTAGTTAAAAATGTTTTTACGCTGAGTTGCACCACCTAACTTTAACGGTAACTACACTTGCGAGCAAAAGTATGGAATCACTTACATGAAGTTGTTTCCACGCGATCTTGTGCACTAACCAATTTGTTAGTAACAAAAAAAGTAGCACCATTTTAAAGATTAAACTTTTAACTTTAAATTAATACCAAATTCATTTAAATCACACCAGTATTTAAAAAAATATCCCGGCTGATGTGAAAAAGTAAGGAAAAAGGCATGTATCAACTGTTTGATACGTCCCGAGTTGCGGCCTATTTACCCCCTATAAAAGCAAGTGTTTTCGGATTTTTGCTTTCACACGTTGATCCATACACATCTCCGCTTCTTTTGACACTTTATCTGAGATTCTACACCTTCAGAAGCAGCATAAATCGTTGCACTATTGCAAGAAGGGCTCAGCCAGCGGGCTGTCGCACGTCAGCTCCACATAAGCCAGTCCTGGGTTTCGAAAGTTTTAAGACGCTTTCGGGATACCGGTGGCTTTATCCCGAGACCAAGTTCTGAACATTGCCGGTGCACATCGCAGAGGAAAAACCGTTTTTTCATGTCAACTTCTCTACGAAATCGTCATTTGACTGGTATCGACGTCCAGCAAGAGCTCAGAAATGTTCGTAGGATAGCTGTTAGCAAGTGGACAGTTCGTCTAAGATATAAACAATAGAATTTGACTCCAAAAAGGCCTGCCACAGGCTTGAAACTGACGGCAGGTCACCGATAAGCACGCTTTCAATTTGCTCCTACACATCTCGATGGGAAGTCGAGCAAGCCACCCCCATAAGCCAATGTTTTAGCGAACCAGCACTGCACAAATCGCTCCCCAGGCCGTCTATAGACCCGACCTCTTCGACTGCTGCACTGCAAAAACAGTCTGCATTCATCGGAGAACAAAACTCGCCTCCATTACTCGCCTTCCGAGTGCGAGCTAATTGAAAGCGTGCTTGTCGGTGACCTGCCGTCAGTTTCCAGCCTGTGGCAGGCCTTTTTGGAGTCAAATTTTATTGCTCATATCTTAGACGAACTGTCCACTCGCTAACAGCTATCCTACGAACATTTCTGAGCTCTTGCTGGACGTCGATACCAGTCAAATGACGATTTCATAGAGAGGTTGACATGAAAAAACGGTCATCCCTCTGCGATGTGCACCGGCGCTGTTCAGAACTTGGTCTCGGGATAAAGCCACCAGTCTCCCAAAAGCGTCTTAAAACTTTCGAAACCCAGGACTGGCTTATGTGGAGCTGACGTGCGACAGCCCGCTGGCTGAGCCCTTCTTGCAACAGTGCAACGATTTGTGCTGCTTCTGTAGGTGTAGAATCCCAGGTAAAGTGTCAAAAGAAGCCGAGATGTGTATGGATCAACGTGTGAACGCAAAAATCTGAAAACACGTGCTTTTATAGGGGGTAAATAGGCCTCAACTCGCGACGTATCAAACAGTTGGTACATGTCTTTTTTCTTACTTCTTCACATCAGCCGGGATATCTTTTTAAATACCGGTGTGATTTAAATGAATTTGGTATCAATTTAAAGTTAAAAGTTTAATCTTTAAAATGGTGCTACTTTTTTTGTTACTAACAAATTCGTTAGTACACAAGATCGCGTGGAAACAACTTCATGTAAGTGATTCCATACTTTTGCTCGCGAGTGTATAACATTAGCCGGTGCTTTTTATATTGAGTTTGACAGATTTTTGACGTGTGTCAAAGTTAAAGTAAGATCAATCACTATAAAATAGGACCTGTTTTTGAAAATATTGATGGGTACATGGTAAACTCCCATTATTTTGATATCTTATCCAAACACTATCTTGATATCTTACAAACCTAATTGGAAATAGCTTTCTGTAACCGCAACTAAACAAGTACAATGGTCTTTTTATTACGTTGTTAAAAGAAAAGCTATTACAGCTCAAAATAGTAATTCCCAATTACGAAAAGACAGCGCAAAATACCTATTAGTCCAATATACTTAAAAAGTCCCGAATACTTTTGCCTCCAGGTCCTGAACGGCAAAGGGTAGCTTCTATAATGAGTTTCGGGATAATCCTCGCGCGGATGGCTTATTTAAAATTACGACCAAGATTACGTTTTATAGATTACCGCTCATACGGCAAATTATTTTTTAGAGCGCGAAATTAGGGGCGGTGTGAGTAGACTTTGTATCGACAATCAGGTCTGTACAAAACTCTAAGAAGACTTTACTGCCAATAGAATAGATACGACTGCATACGACCTAGATACGATATTAAACAATTGGACTTAACATTAAACTGGGAACCAACCACCACACTCTTCTGTGGCTGAGAGAGTCAATTTTATTTTTATGCACCACAAGGAAGCTCCTGGCCTACATCTCACTCGATGGAAAGTGATGATCAGGCTGAAGGTGGAAGCGAACTTCACCCAGAATCCACATCTGGTTACAGACTTAGGTAAGATGGTGGTAGCTAGCAGGCGGACTTAGAACAAGCCCTACCACCAACCAAACTGAACAGAAAAATCTACCCCCACTGCCCTCCTAAAGAAAATGAGAGGAATGTATCGATACATTCCTCAAGCCACATTAATAAAGTAAGCTCTCAACAATGAATAAACTCATTTAGTTCATCAATCGCCTTCGAATTCCATGTAATAAAATAACAAGGGGATCATCAATATGCCTCTAATATCCTTTCATTATCCACGCAATCCTTTTCAACTGAATCGTTTTTGAATGAGTATTTATTGATCGTTTGTAAGCTATGTTCGGAACAAGTCAATGAAAATAAAGTACTAAATATTTTCATTCTTTTCTTCGTCAAAGATTTGCCAAACTGGATGCGTTCTACAGCCTGACTGCGCTAAAAACTTTCATCTTCAACGTGCCCGGACGAAGAACGAACATCAGCTGTTTTGACAAATCCGTATCACGGTGTCGTTTTGACAGCTAGTTGAAACGAAGCATAGACGTAAACGTTAAGCTAAATATCTCATGCGACAATGAAAATACTAGGAAGGTACGTCCATTACCGTCATACCGAATTTGCGCCTCAGCTGGAATGAAAATCTGAGTGCAACTGGAGAAGAAGCGGAGACGTTAAAAATTTCCGTAATCGGGGCACAGGTCAAAGTGAACGCAGCCCGCATCAAGTATGGATATGGACCACATTGTCAATCTCTATACATTTTGTATCGATGCGGTCTAATACTGCGGGCACGAGAAAATAATGCATACTGACGTTCATTTGACCTGACCACAGAACGCATGCAGTGTCACAAATACTTCAGTATGATTAGAATGGCATTTGCTTTTGATACAAAAGGTACATTACTTTCAAAAATATACTTAGGCGGTCTACATAATTGCTTTTCATCAGTTAATAACCTCTTTACCTAATATTTAAACACACGTCTCTACCACAAATGCACTTTATCAAACCAAAATCAACACGAGCGAATTCATAGCAAAGGCTATATTAGACAGTATAACAAATCACAAGTGCCTCGTTATATTCGCCCTTGGGTGAGAGGACACACTGGTGATAAAGGTCAAATTGAATTCGTATGAAATGGGATTTCTATGAATTGCGATACAGTATCTCTAGGGAAATGTGTAGTTCTAGTAAGTAACATTTTAGTGTTACAGCTGAGCTTGTATGATTTTGGTTTCATGGAATTAATAGTAATATTTTATTAAGTGAGCAAATAGGTAGATATATTATAATTTTTTAATTGTTTTTTTTTTTAATAAGTTAGAAAAACAACTTTCATGCTGTTCCCCCAATAAGATGTAATTGCCTCAAAAAATGTCACTATTATAAGTCAATTACGACGCGTAATTTGTTGAAAATGTTTAAATTGCTTGATTTTAAAAACAGCTCTATAAATTATACGCAGGAAATTCTTGAACGAAGAACCGTAAATCTATACAATAAATTTCCCACTGCCAAAAACATCACAACGACTCTGTATCGCAAAAATGATTGTATTTTTAGCAAATCTACCCTCGTCTTACAAAGAAGGCTTGCCTTTCACGCACCTTCCAAACATAATAAGGCGGAACCTCGCTTCCTGGCTTGATCCGGGTACACACATACGCGGCCGAGTTCGGAAGTCGCGCGCGCTATCGTGATCGGGAAGCATCTGCGTCTCCCCATCTCCGGCGGTTATTTGCTTCGGTGCGTTAAGAACTCTGCGTAAGTATGCCCGCCTGGTACTTTTGTTGACAAGAAATCACGTTTGTAAATTAATTTTACAGGTTTGTTTATACATTTTTTGGCTGTAATGGTGGGAAAATAATATAACAGAAGAAGAGATGAGTGCGAAGGCAGAACAATATTAAGGTCTTTGAGTGATTTATTTGATGGATAGAACCAATTATAGAAGTTAGTCTTGTAAGTTAGCTATAGATAGTATTATATGNTGTCTAGTCTCAAGCGCCCCTAGTGTCTAGTCTCCAGCGCCCCTAGTGTCTAGTCTCCAGCGCCCTAGCGTCCAGTCTCAAGCGCCCCTAGTGTCCAGCGCCCCTAGTGTCCAGTCTCAGGCGCCCCTAGTGTCTAGTCTCAAGCGCCCCTAGTGTCTAGTCTCAAGCGCCCCTAGTGTCTAGTCTCCAGCGCCCCGTGTCTGGTCTCAAGCGCCCCTAGTGTCTAGTCTCCAGCGCCCNGAATAAAATATTAACAAATATTTCATGTGAAATGTGGCGCGGACTAAGAGTTGACATATTTTTGTGGAATGACCCATTTAATGATTTATGTTATTACTTAATGAGAATTCCAGAAATAAATTAGTAAACTGTTTTTCATATTTTCTATACAACAAATGAAAATGATGGAAGTTGAAATGTATTATACTTTTCTGAGTGAATGAAATAGTGGCAGAATATTGAATTTGTCAAACTAAAATGAATATTTTTCTACACATTATACGTCTGTATTCATCCAACAATATATTTTTCGGTAATTTAGTTGAAAAGGCAATTATTCTGTTCTGTCCCTATTTATTCACTGAGAAAATTAGATTATTTAACATTTCAGTTTCTTTAGTCGTGAATATAACCGAATTGTTTCTTGTGTGTTAGTGCAATAAATTCTATGGACATGTCATGGTATACAAACTTAAAAATAGAAAATTAACATTTAACAAATGTAGAGAAAATTCATATTCATATCAAGCGGCTAGGCCGTGTGGTAGTAACTTTATTAAACATATTGTGATAGAGCCTTAATAATTGTCGATTTAGTTTTTTTTTTAAACAAATAATATTTTTAGTCAAACAACATTTTTAGGCAATACAAACAAAGAAAACCTAGTAACTTAAATCAAACTAAAAATATATAAATTTTAGCTAAATATTTGATCACAACAATTTGTGACAAACTTAAATAAATAATTAATATTTATTATATCATATAAGTTATTTTACAAAATTGGAAGACATTTCGATTTTGTTGTTTTTGTCATAATATCTTAGTTATTATGCCAATTAAATATACTATATGCTAACATAAAATAAAATTAAATTGTAGAAACAGATTGATAACGAGAAATAACTAAATTAAACTACTCCTGTAAAAGCTATAGGGCGTGTTTAAATTTTCCGTCATAGTTTAACAATCAATATTTAATATGATTAATTTGATAAGAAATATGATATGTCAAAGAACATAAAATATATTAGAAATATTCTAACATTTATAAAATGTATTATGATAAAGTCTATATTAACCAGAATAGGTTTCCTATTGAATAATTTTTCGAGGCAGCAACTAAGTTCAAACTTACCTACTTATTATTTAAAATCAAGCCAAATTTGACTCCAAAATATTCTACTGGCCAAGAAAATTTGGGCAAGAATTACTAAAATCTAACAAAAAAACAACATACCTTCAAATTAGGTTTTTAGACAATCAAATGATTAAATTGTATGTAATTATTATGCCTAAAAATCTAATTTCCTCGACATTTCAAAGTAAATGGCGGAGAAACGTTTCTGCCTGCGTCCACCAGGGGCGCTGCAGTAGCTCTTACAGATTAGCGTATTCTGGCGCAGATTTAGTTTTTGTAATCGAATTTTTGTATAATTACTACAATATCTTAAAGCGAAAAATGTAACTTTTATCTAAAACAGCTCAAAACTCATAAAGAAACGCTAATCTGCTAGATGCTATGAATACACTTGCTACTCAAACTAGATACACTACATAGTCAAGTTTGGCTTGAAAACATAACTTAATAATTAAAAAATAATTAAATGAGCAATCAGATTGAACTTAAAAGCATAATATGAACAGTACAGACACGGCATGAGCTTGCTCACTGGCATGAAACATTGCACTGCTCGAAAACTACTTTTATTCATTATGGCATACAGTTCTTTAATGGTTTGCGCACTATTTCTACGTTACCATCTAATTGAGCGATCTCTTATGTCACTACGCTAGTCTTATGTGATAGTACTTCATAATTCAACATATTTGGTTCAATTTCTACAAAATTAATTAACAACAGCACCTTTATATCACTGTGTATCAATTCGTTGTTTATTTATTAGTGAGAACAATAATATAATGTAACGATATTATTTGAAAGCGATATGAAACTATGGCAAGGAACTAATTTTTTAGCCTGTTGCGTATGAAGATTGATTATGCATAAAATATTTAAAAACAAAGTATAAAAGTTTCATGTTAACTAATCGTAACAAATGATAAACTTAAGTAAATGATTTTTATTTTTCTAAGTCGTTTTAAAATACTATAAGTACCTAGTACTATTAGATTCGTTTTTAAATACATCATAGATCAACAA
Organism: Ostrinia furnacalis; assembly: GCF_004193835.3. Classification (NCBI taxonomy): domain Eukaryota; kingdom Metazoa; phylum Arthropoda; class Insecta; order Lepidoptera; family Crambidae; genus Ostrinia; species Ostrinia furnacalis. The sequence goes on from NW_021133050.1 coordinate 51,798, forward strand.
ACGACGTGTTATAAAATAATAAAACAAAATAAGAATAAACTCAATAACTTATAACAATTCTTATTAAATGTTCGAATAAAAATTATCATAATATATTATTATATCTTATAATATCACTATAAATTTTGAGCCATATGTTTGTAAATAACGTTTTATTTTTATTTTTCATCGAGTTCTAAATTGTAATTTACTAAATTAAATAATTTATCTTTTTTTATCCGCCAATATTTTTAAGCACGTCATACAAGTAAAAAATAGGCAGAGAAATCAATTTGTGCGGATTATGCATACTTCAGAAATGTTTCGGTCCTAGTTGACTATGTAGATGGGCCAATCGGGGCACGCCGTGGGGGGAGGGATGGGGAGGGGCGACCCTCCTCCGACTGACACCACCTCTGGTATCTGTAACGGACGAAATAAACATGTAAGACTGATCAACGGGATGTAATCCCGCCTCTCGTTCTAATTATTACGGCTTCTGTATAAACAGGACGGTTAAGTAGCTCCAGGGATAGCTGACTGTCTTGGAAACCCAATGAATTTAATTAGAAGAAAAAAATAAGGAGTTAGAATTATAATATTGCAGTAAGTATTGTATTGTTTGTAACGAGAAAATATAAAATCTTCATTAACCCATAGGTATATGCCCTGTCACACAGTGGGTTCTTTTTGACCCGTAAACAGTTTTTGGAAAACATGTGAACAGAAACAACGTCAAAATAAGAAAGAAGGAAAAAAAATAGTAAATTATTTAACCATACGGTTAAGTTACTTGCTTTCACAGGTGAGACAAGTTAACAAAATTAAATGGTACCTGTATCTATTTTCGGTTTATTTAACCTTTAACTCGCAATAAAACATACTCAAACATACGCGTACCGGAAAACGCAGCGTGGGACGTCCACCTACAAGGTGGACCGACGATATCGTAAAGGTAGCAGGGAAGCGCTGGACGCAGACCGCTGCCAATCGATCAACATGGAAAGCATTGGGGGAGGCCTATGTTCAGCAGTGGACGTCCTATGGCTGAAATGATGATGATGATGAAAACATACCATGGTCTGCGGATGATGCGGCGGGTGATAGTAGTGCGCCGGCGACACCGGCGGCGTGGGATACCCCCAGTAGAGCAGCGGCGGCGGCGGCGGCAGCGTTGGACCCATCGACGGGTAGTAGTACGTCAGCGGACCTGTGAGGACGGCTCGGTCAGCGGCGAAGGGGTTAAGCGTCCACGCGGCACGGGGAAGGGCGTAATCGGATTATGGGGTTCACGTTAACGTACGATAAAAAGATGTACTCATAAAACTTAAAACAATGCCTCTGTGGCATTAAAAGAATATTTTTTAAAAACTCAAAAAAATCTACTGCGTCAATTTGGAGTTTTACAAGAACAAGAAGATATAATATTATTGCTAATTTTCAAACACAAACTCGATAGTTCTTCTTGTTTTTCTTAGTTTTTTTATACCAAATTTTAAAATGAACCCGATTACGCCCCTTGCTCATCGTGCTATTTAATAACAAACTGTTAATTACTTCACACGTCAAAACAGCTAAATTAAACTAATACCAGAAGGGTTTAACAGTAATAAGTCGAATGAAAATTACATTTTCAATAATAGTTAACTAACTACGATCAGATTGGTCGTATAAAATACGCATTTCTTTTTGGTGATAAGTGATATTTTTTGTTATTGTTTAAGATAGCAAACCCATTTTATACATACATAGTTTTAGTACCCCGAAAATGATGATTTTATCAACTGAACATCGTATGCAGGTCATGCCAGTATTGGTTAGTCACATTTTAAGTAAAAATAGGAACATAGACTTAAAAGAACTTAGAAATTTTATATAGCATTGCTATTATGCCCGCGTAATAGTATATGCAAATCCCCATACATTACATGAAGTATCGTGTTTTAATAGTGAATTATTTGACGTGCCCGATCGGGTACATAGTTTAGTCAAAGCTCTATTCAACTAACCACTAACGATACAAGGATGGACAACACAATATATAATGTAGTTAAATAATTAAAAACAATATGAACACTCACCAGGGTCTCAGAACGCAATAACAGATCACCAAAGCAGTGCGCAACTTACACCAAAATCATGTTTGTTACACACGGTCGCCAGTCGCCGCCAACACCAAGCTGCGGACTTTACTAAACTTATGCTTGCCTAGTACCCTAGTACTTTAGCACCATTGTTGAGACTTCAAATTCTATGAAAATAAGTCGAAATAAATTGTTGAGCCATCATTAGCCATGCATTGTTGACGAAAACATTTTAATCTGTTATTGTAACATAAGGGAAAGCTTGCTTTTAAAATTTACTGCCCATATCAAATCACCTGCCACAGATATGACGAATTTCCTCAATAATTGATTTTGAATATTACCTCCTAAAGACAAAGTTCAAAAACCTTTGGAGAAATTCGTACTTTTGTGGTAGATTGATTTGCCATTGACTGCATATTAATAAGTCTTCGAAAAGAATTTGAAGTCCCAAAGAAATAAATGCGATAATCAAGAGTAAGATAGAGCTTAAATATCACGTGATCCCAACAATGATAGGTAAATTATACTTACGTCTCGTTAACTGATGATTAACTGGACCACTAAACATCCCGCTAAGTGGGCGTTAAACCTTAACCCATGAGACTCCGCTAAGTTAAGCACAAAACAGTTGTCTACGACACACTAAGCTTAATTTGCCTCCCGGTACAAGTTTCTGTCACCTGTAGTTTCCATGCAGTTCAAGCGGAACATGAAGAGTTTTAAGTATTGACGCGTAACTGACTAAAAACATGCGTGTGCGCACTTGACAGAAGAATTAATGGAAATTAGTTTCATTTTTATTTATCCAAAGTCCAAAAATATTTATTACTTTTAACTTGGTGTTTTAAAAGGGTTAAGAAATAAACAAGGAATATTAGAAAGAGAATGCAATTTTTGCAGCTAGATTTTGTATGGACATTTAAATATTTTGCTGTCTTAACTTGTTGTTGTTTTAGCCGAAAGACGTCTTACGTTATAACATTTAATAAAACTTAAAAGCATTTTTCATAAGTAGTTTTAATAATTTCCTGTCAAATGCGCATAAGTGAATCATAATTTGAAAACAAAAAACAACTCAAAATCGAGTTAAACATTTCCAATTTCCAAACCATGATTAGCAATAACTTTTCTAGTCGTTTAATCGTCAAAAAGTGTTATTTTAATCAGAATCTAAAGCAAGTTGTGCTTAAGTGATACTGTACTGTTCCCTTCGTAGTAATATATATCAGTAATATCGGCACATGATCTTAATATTGATGGTGTAGTTCAGGGATGGCGAACCAATGGCACGCGAGCCATTATTGGCACACATTTTATTTCACTATGGAATAAAATATTAGAATCAAAAGATTTTTATGTAGCAATATTAAAGTGTTTTACATGTAGTGTTTTAGTCGATATAATTTAGTATTAAGTATTATGTGACAGCACGTATGATACATAAAGGTTCGCCACCCCTGGTGTAGTTAATAAGCTAGGTGAAAGGATGGGATCAGGAGAGCAATGATTGTGCTATATTATCGTTTTAACCTTGTGAAGGAAGGTTATTCCAATAGTTAAGTACATATTTCGACCTGGGGAGAGTGTGCTTTGGGTGATAACGACAGATTATGTAGGTGAAAACATTTGTATGTGCCAATTTCTGACTGAAAAGTTTTTTGTTTTTACAGACCTGCCTTTACCAATGTATATTTTTTATGTTTCTGGAGCTTACGTGTTTCGACTAAAATAATAACAGATAGAGATAAGTTGTGCAAATAAATCATCCCTAATTTGTATGATACACAAGTCTTTAAAAGACAAATCGACAAAACTGTGAACATAAATAATCATTATTATTGTGAAAGACGAGCGATTTTTGTTTCTAAATCCCAGTTTTAAAAACACATTTTCTATGGTTTTATTTTCAGTGCAAAGACTAAAGAATAGTAGGTACCTAATTGAAAATCGTGCATTTTCCCGGGAAAAATCCACTAGTTTCAAGTTTCAACTTGAAATTAAAGTGTAAATATATCCTTTGTTTTTGATAACCTTACATAACACCCTGTTTCAATACAAAAAATAAATAACGACAGATGTAAATAAACAAAATAATAACGATTGTCATACAATCACACGGACAGTGACTTACCGCGCTTACATAAATGTTACGTAATAAAACTTAACTGTAGTTTATAATAATACATACCGCTTAACCGCGAAGTAGTAATTGTACGTAAACATAATTATATCCTATAATATGTAGACGATTCCCGTGAAATACAAACCACTTTGAAATAGAGAAAAATAATAAATTCGATCTTTTCTCGAGACAAATAAAACAAATGTCGAGCATTATAATGAATTATGTCGAATAATAAAGTTATTTTTCACTCGAGAAAAGTTCGATTTCAACATTTTTCTGCGTTTCGAGAGGATCTATTCCGCGAGAATCGCCCCTCTGACCCTATAATGCCCACTCACCGAAGTGAAGATGTGTTAGTATACATTTAGGACGAAACTGTCGACAGGAGGCGTTAGTGAACCAGTCCTTCACAAGGCCTGCAAGCTAAAGCCCGGTCTCCGAGCACGTAGAATTTTGTCCAATGACCACAAGCTACCCATCCTTATCACTCGCGCGTAATTATGTTGCTGTCGCGTTCGCACACTCACTGCGGGCGCTCGTCGCACAGTCGCGACAGCAATATAATTACGCGCGAGCGATAAGGATAGGTAGCTTGGGGTCATTGGACGAAATTCTACGTGCTCAGCGACCAGACTATAGACGATAGATAGCACAACCACCACACCAGAGAAACTCTCAATAATTTATCTAACACGATTATTATCGATTTATTTTCAAGTACGCAATAAACTATCATTAGCCAACTAATATAATTATAATAAAAACTCATCTAACAAATGGAAATCAAAAGCATAGACGATTTGCGGAATGATCAACTTAAATACTAAGTTTTAGAATAACTGACACGGCCGGTAACACCACTGAGGCGAAAGTTAAGTAGACACCAAACAAAATTCCTTGCATTATTGTTGTGTTTAAAACCTTGTCACATTCACTTTTGAGCATTTATAGTACGTCATACGTACTGTACACTTAAAATGTAATGAGACAAGGTTTTAGCTGAAAATTTTGAACGCATCCTATTTTTGTTTTGCCTAAAAGTGAAAATCCTCACACCACCCCGTCCCCCAGTCGCTAAAACATAGATGTTTCAATTAATTCTGTGCATGAAAAAAATGTTTTTTGGCTAATTGATAGTCATGTCTTTGCGTTTTAAAAGTTTTGTTTTAATGTAATAGATTTATCTGTTACATTAATAAAAAGAATGATTTGTGTCGATCATAAATATAAAACCCTGTACCTAAGTACCAATATTAAATGACCCAAAACATGCACAGAAAACATTGAAAAATCAAATCTATCGGTTTCTCGAGACATAGAGGAATAATAAAGCGTAAAGAATGCTTCAGAAGAGCGTAGAAGAAGAAGCTGTGATATAGCGTTAACCACTGGGGGACTACACGGTTAACCCGGACCAAGTTCCGTAATGCTAATTTTGGACGACATTTTTTTCTTTTTAATCTATGGTGACAGAATTTAACGGCCAGGTACCTTTTTATCTGTGGTGAAGTAATGTAGGATGGTTGCTCATTTTTTTTTGTTGCCAGAACAAAAATATGTAGTCCAAAATTCGCACAGCGCATCAAGTTCAGCTAAACTGTGTACATAATCGACAGTAACATACAATTTGGACGTAGAGTATCCGGCCGCGGTGTGCTCTGGAAAACGTAAGCTGAGACCCGCTTCGCGGCCATGCAATAAGATACCTTAACGCGTATAAAATAAAACTCAAGCGCCATGCTAAACCCCGTTACTTTTATCGTCCATTTTTAAAACTGGCAACATATGCGACACTTACCGTTTGTACCACGCATGCATTTTCCATAACACAACCCGTTCGGATACACCAAAATATTACAACACTTTTATTATTACCATTAATTGACATTATATTAAACTATATTATAGTCAGTACCTTTGACAACAAGATATACGCAGTTGTCAATTTCAGAACCAGTTTGGAATGTAAAATCAGAGGGAATTAAAAAGATTTATGTGTACTAGAATTTTAGTACTTTGTATGTCTACTGAAATTAACATTTCAAACCGGTCCCTGTGGATATATTTAGAAAATGACAGAACATAGATTAGCCTTTATACCGTGTTTGTGACTATAAGCCCCCATACCTATATTTGTGAATATCAGACAATGGCAACACCATAACAATGACGTTATATTTTAAAATAGTTTCTATAGTTCCATTAAACAATTCACCCAATTTGAATGCGTTTTCTCAGACCATTTTGGCTCGGGAAGCTTGAAGCGGTAAGATATAACTATATTACATATAGCATAATATATAGCTGCGATTTTTAAATATATTTACGATTTATATTAGCTGCGAAGTAAAAATAGTCTTTCAAAGCGCATCCAAAATCATTTTATTTAATGCCAACATTACTATTTCTATGTGGTGTGAGGTAAAATATTTGACGATGACGTTAAGCTATGTGATAAATATGCGTTTAGACAGTTTAGTTGTGAAACTAAGTACACATGAGGTTCGGGATCAGAGGACATAGGAGGTGCCAACCTGTGCCATTACTTAACATTAGCTGCACTTCAGCAATACGAAAATATGTATATCAATTCCTTAAATTACTTCATTTGCAAACGCAATCAACAAACAACTACAAAAACGCATAACTACAATATAAAATATAATAAAAAAGACGTGTATATTAACCACAAAAAGTGCATTGTACTCAAAATAACTCAAAATTAAGTACCTAATCAATAATTTCCAAAGCGAAGTACTGGTCATCGTAAGTACTTTGCTTTCTCAGACTTAAAATCAGCCTTGGGAAATTGGCAATGTTGTCTTTTAGCTAGTGGAATGTTTATACTTTAAAAATCACAACGACGTAAATGATCACACGATTCTAGATCATAAGAATAATATGTATATCTAATATTTCATATATCTACTGTCATCGATTAACAACCTCAAGTTCACTTAATAAATAAAAAATAAGACGATAATTCAACAATATTAAAGTCAGTAAAAATTCAACAAGAAAACCGTAAGCGATCTCTTAACCTACAAAGCTGCCGTTCAATACGTAAATTCGCGTAAAGTATGTAAATAAGGAACGGTCGAAGGCACGTCTCAGTGTCAAATTAGCTTGTCATTTCATTACCCTGTTAGAATTCGACTACGAAAAAATTTAGCTCGCCCAATAGTCAGGCACCGCGGTGTTAATGTTAGTTCATTCAATCTACAGTTAGACTCCAGGGTAGTACGGGTAAGTGGGGAACATGGATAGAGTGGGGAAGGGGGTGCTCATAGTGGGAAGAGTGGGGAGAGACCCGTACCCCGCGGGGAGAGCCGTGGGCATCGCAGTGGGGAGACTGGGGTACGTAGATAGGACCGGATTGGTGTTGGCGTAGGAGAAAATGGGAGCGGAGGTGGCGTAGGAGAGCATAGGGAGGGATAGCGACGGAGTCATTTGTTGAGGGACGGTGTACTGTCGTTTGGCGGGGGTTTGGTCGGTTTGGACTTGGAAGGCGTGGTCGTAGGAGCGTTTTGTCGGGAGGACTTGTTGTTGGGGGATGAGGTGTTGGAGGGGGTGCGGGGTGGGGGGTTGGGGGCGGCGGGCGTAGGGGAGGAGGGGGACGAGGGGGGGACGGAGGGAGGCGAGCAGGAGGCTTTCGTGTTGTCGCGCGAGCAGGCTCTGCTGCGCTATGTGGTGTGCCAGCAGACGTGGCGCCGGCGCGGGCGCGGGGGCCAACGTACCGGGCGAAAGCACCTTGGGCGACGTCGCGGGGGTCACGCCGCCCGTCAGCACCAGGTTCATGTCGTCCCCGGAGCACTGGAACACCTGGTAGAGGGGGCGGGGTCAGCTATGCCGTCTTTGGTGACGTGTGCTTCTAATACGAGTTGTGGAATGCTAATTCCTACGTGATGTGCTTGAAAAGTTAGAAAATTCGATTTTCATTCTCAAAAGGACTTTATGCAATGAAAATAATTAATCGCTAGAAACAAATATTATTCCAACAATTGTCATAAAATAACTACTCTTCAGTATCAGCAACACGTATTGAACTAATTCTAAATATCTCATTAAAACCTTCACCAAATCACTAAAGCTTTCGTTACGCAATTATTAAACACATTCTAATAGATAGATAGATCTAACTAAGAGCCAAAGCACACGTTGCGTTGCGGCGGCGCACTGCAAACATTTCGCCGTATCGCGCGACAACGCATCGCATCGTGTGATATGGCTCTAATAGTCCTCATCCGAATAAAGGACGTCGCACATTTATTAACCCAAGGGATCGTAACCGTATCAACTCGAGGCGGTCAGTATTCTTTGTATGAAAATCCATACTGCAACGCACACTTATCGGCACCGTAACATAAACGCCTCGCCTCGCAATTGACAGCGCGCGAAAGGCGATGACAGCTCGGTGTTGATCCCTTTGCGAGTTGATAAGTCTGCTATGAGCTTAAGGCCTCAGCCTCGAGTTTAGCGGGCAGTGGGGCGGGAGCGGCGGCGGCGCGGGAGCGGCAGGAACTTATGCGTAAAATCAAGTAGACCGGTTCTCGAAAACAGCGGCGCGGCAGCGGGGCGGGAGCGGGCAACGAGCGGGCAGCGCACTCCTTCTTTTGCCCACAATAAATCGAGCGTTAGGAATAAATTTGCATCGAAATAAAATTGTCGCCGTTGTTCAGACATTTCGTTTGCGAATAAAAACAATCTCGACAACACAACCCCGAACACAACACTTCACCGCTAAAGCGCCGCGCGAGCTGCCCGCTTGTTTCGAGAACGGGTCTGCGTTGCCCGCCCCGCTGCCCGCTAAACTCGAGGCTGAGGCCTAATAGATCTAACTAATGGTTATCTCCAAATATTATTCTTACCTCGATGTACCGCTGCTTCTTTCCGAAGGTCATGTACCGGTGGTGTTTCTGCTGCGCACATAAATACGCACTGGCTTCGCTGTCCATCTGGATGAAGGCTTCGCCACTCGGGTGACCCTGGGTGTAAACAATATTAGTCAAATGTCAAGTCATTATTTTGGGGAGGCCTTCGTCCAGCAGTGGACGTCACTTGGATGAAAAAACCCGAACGAAGTCATTATTGCCATTTGAGATTGTGAAGATAGCCAGCATTTACCGCTCCTTGACTCAAGTGTCGTCCGTTTAAGACGCATTTTAGAAAACTGCTATTCCAGGCGAGAAATAAAAGGGTTCGGCCAATTCGCGGTACGGCTAGCACGAAAAACTTTCGAGTTCAAATCGTTTGCGTACTCGAATCGCCATCAAAAGATTTAGTAAGAAAACTACAACAGCGCCCTTATGAACGTGTCGTAAAGTGAACTTAGTATGAGATGTGGTTGCACGAAACTTATTTTGAGAACCAAAATTGTCACGTTATCGTTTAATTCGAAGATTGAGTATCGAATTTTATCGAGTACGCAAACGATTCGAAGACGAAAGTTGTTCATGCTAGAGGTACCGGATCTCGAATTGGCCGCCGATTCGAACCTCATCGTTCGGTGGACTATTGTGGTGGACTCATGTATGTCGAAGAACAACACTCAGAAGGAGAATACGATAAGTAGGTACTTAGCTTAGCTAGAGGGGTTAACAGAACTATTAGTAATTAGTGCAAGATTATTATTACTAAAATTCTTCTTTAAAAAAATCAGATACCTGAGCGTTGAAAACCATGTGGACTCCTTGCACCACGATGTTCTTGGCAAACTCGTCCAGGAAGGTCAGTATGTGTTCCACCTACAACACAGATTAATATTATTACAGTATTTAGTTAAGCAGTAGTGCTCACTGGTTGCTTTGGTAATGCTCAACAAGTTGAGATTTGTGTTAGGTAGGGGTTACTTTTGAACACGATTTTTTTGAGGAACTTACCATTTAGAATCAATTTTGATATATCCCGGATGCTTGTAACAAAAAGCGCTAAGTATTAATTATATGGAGTAACAAATGTCGATTATTAAGTGAGGAGTTAGTAATAATGTACAAAATGATCAAATGATACCGGTAGTTATTAAAAAAAAATGACTTGATATTTGAAATCAATCATATAAGTATGTAGGTACTCCCGAGGGCCTTGCGCCTTTATTCTTAGCGATAGCAACCCCTAATGACTTTGAAACTCTTAAGGTACGATGCACATTGACCGGCGCGCAGCGGAGCGCATTAACAATAGCGTTAACGTTTTATTAACAGTTCTTAGAACTGTTAATAAAATACTATTTCCTTTACGGCCGTGTAAGTGCGCTCCGACGCGTGCCGGTCAATGGGCATCGTACCTAACTAGACTCTAGAGGCTCTTGAGTGACGAATATCTTGCGAAACCTGGATTTCATGTGTTTCTACCGTTCTCTAAGGACTCCCTAGCACCCCCCCTGCCATCTCACTAGTCTCAAGCGTTCCCTAGAAACTCATAATGGGTCAATAGCGCTCCAGATTGCCTCACGAGTCTCAAAATATCCCTACACTGACCTGCGCCTCGTAGGGCAGGCCGCGCAGGCGCACGCAGTCCTTGGCGGTGCCGGAGGTGATGACGTGCTGCGGCACCAGCGCCACCGGCAGCAGCCCCTCGGCGGGCGCGGGCGCCGCCGCCGGCGTGCTGGCGGTGCTTGTGCGAGTCTCTAGCGACCTCTAGCGTNGGCTGCGGTCTCCTATTAAAACTTTTTACGCGGCGTACGACGTCAACGTCAAACGTTCCTATCGATGCCATACGCCGAGGTCAACGTCTGGAAGAGACCAAAACGGTATATTTCTATAGTCAACATTGTGACGCGGCATATGACGTGACGTTTATTAAGACCTCAGCCTGAATATAGAAAATAAATAAATAGAGAATTTTCTTAGCCTAACCCGTCTGGCCAGCGCATGGGAACTGTAGGCCAAAACCTCCATTTGCCTAGAAAACATTAAGCGGGTCATGCTACTGTAGAGGAAACGACTTACTGAACCTTTGTTGGTCAGCACCTGTCATCCGCTTTACAATGGAGGGAAGTCGAACCTGATTAATTTTGTTGCGGGTCCAATGACAATTTAACTTTCCCCCGGCACAGACTTGACCTTCACTGGTTGGGTTTCTATTGGCGGTCAAGCTGTAGATTCTAGCTTCACAGGAGTTGCAGCGGTGGGAATAGTCCCGTTAGAGGAGACGAAATGACCTGATTATGATGATGATGATGATGAAAAACTAATCTACTCATATAAAGCATGTTTTGGTCACGGAAGGTTTAGCTTCACGTTTTTATCTGTACATACCTTTCGCAATAACATTCCTTTAACGTTTTATCGGCACGAAATCCTATTAGATACCAATACATCTGGCATGACAAATAAATTGCGATCGGTTTCTCCGAAGGGTCACTGATCGATCATTACTTAGGCCATCTGTATCAGGTTTCTTAGGGAAATTAATTTTCTCTTGCGACAAACAAAATGAATGGGGTTAATAAGGAAATGATATAAAAAAATAATGCGCACAGAGAAAAATATTTGGGCTTATAAGCAATAATAATATTTTAAAATATTTATGTTGGTTTCTCCAGTGTCAGAGTTTTATAAACGTCATCATTATTAGGTCATTTTAGTATCCACTGCAGGAAATTTCTTTTTTATTTACCTACCAGAAGCAAAGGGAGGATTTAGCCAACACTCCACTGTCTTGCTGACAGGACTATTCCCACCTCTTGTTCCCACCACCGCACCTAGTTGAGAAGGTTTTTCAAAAGTAGGTATAATTTTCATTTTCAAGTCTTCGTTTCTATCGTTGTTTGTATAGATTTCTAACAAAACCACAAAGCCTTTGGGATCTTAGTTTTCTTTCAATGAAAGATCTTTCAAAGTTGGAGCAACAGTTCCAGAGATGAATGATGACTTACATTTATTTTAAAAATAACCGCTGCAATATTTATCTTTTTCATCTATAAATGCTGTGGCATAAAATGTATATTTTCAACATTTTGTTTCCTTCTGTTGAGTATATGATGCTATCTCAGAAAATTTATTTATGACGTCATCACATTTTACCAAAACCTATTTTCCATCAAAAATATTTCATAAATTACTGTGGACGTGTTCTGGAAACTTCGCGCGTTTATCTTAAAACGCTATTACGTCATCCATATAAGTAATTAACGTCTAAGTCCCGGCGACAACGTCCTATCTCGTTTGGTCAAATCTGATTGACGTAGGACTTTGCCAAATTAAAGACGTAATTAAGGAGAGTCCTTGAGTGGAGGCCGCTGAAGATTTTCGTGTGCTTGATTGATGTTGCTATGCGGAGGGAAATCGATTTAGGTTAGTGTGGAAATAGATCAGGAAATGGATACTGAATTTTCAATTTAGTCCTTGTACAAGTTTTACTAAAGGTGAGTTGCACCACCTTACTTTAATCGTGACTATAACCATAGTCGGTGTTTTTTGTATGAAATTCGACAGACTTTTGACTTTTGTTAAAGTTGCACCATCTTACTACAATAACAAACGGCAAACATCTGTCATAAAAAACACACAGGTAAGTGGTGCAACACAGTTTTAGTATTGGTGTTTTTGACTACGAGTTTCAAACAAATATAATTATGCCTACATAGAGTGTGTAGTAAAAGACTTATAACTTAATAGGTATTCATTAGACATTCTACAACCTACGCAAAACGGTAATATTCGTAGTAAACATAAAATATAATCAAAATTAGGCAGCAATACTTATAAGCTTACTGTTTTTCAAACATACGCCTACTTATTTATCGTTCATGTAACACAAAGATTTACCTTTCACGATGTGGATTCATCAAAATAATGTAAATTTGCTTTAAAGTATTAAATCTTCACTTTGATCGTAAGTAGATAGATAGATATACAGAAGACGTAAAAACTCTCAAATAAAAAGTAATTGAATCCAAATCCACAATAAACATAAAATTACAAGATCTTTTTAGTAACGATTCATTCAAAGACCCATCAGATCAAGGGAAGGAATAAAAGAAATGAAACCCTGAACAAATAGATTCGAATGGGGGTGGACTCAATAAAAATCCTATACCAAACATTGGTAATAAACGACTTAAATCCGAGGTTCGGTGGTAGCAAATTTACACACTGCTCGCGGACTGAATACAAATGCGTAACGTTATCATAAGAGCACTTACAAAAGACAAAGCAAGCATTTTCCGATAGGCTTGTAATTCGAATTAGTATTAGCAGGCACGTCACGTAGCTGAGGTAACAGGCGTTATCATTTTTCTGTAATTCATCCAGTCGAGATTGGATACTAGGGATGTGCTTATCAGATGCGAATTTAGACAATGTTTTACGAATAAATTGTTTTTGGGTCGTATGGCTAAATTTTAAACGGAGATTATGAATCACTTTTTGAGTAGCGTTGCAGATAATATTTAAATTTTTAGGATTTATGTTGATAAGAAAGACTTCGTTGTTTCACAAAAGACAGTTCTTGTCAAAGCTTTGGATAGTAATCTAAATTGACGTTTACTTGAAGCTTTTTATGCACAAAACTTTTTACAAAGAACAATCTTGCGAGTATTGCAATAAGAACTGATAATTTTTTTAATTGGTTTTGGTGAGAAATAAAACACTGAATAGTTTGTACTCTACTGTGAGCTTGGACACAGCCGGCTTGGTAGTCGGACCAGTAATGACCGCTCCCTGCCCCGAGGGTCGGTCGAGACCGTTTGGTTCAACCGCAGATCACAAAAACTAAAGGAACATGTCGCAGCAATATGCCCAAAAACAGAACACATTGCTCGGGACAGCAATGTGCCATGCAGTTGACGTTTTAAGTATAAACAACTGAATGCAATGTGTGCATGAAACACACTCTTCGCGAAGTATTGTTTTTATTTTGATTATCTTGTGTGTGAATTTTTAACGCGACACTGTGTTTCGAACTCATCTCATTGGTTGGCATCTCTCTAGATCTCTATGGGTCCAATTTATTTATTTATTGATAGGTACGTTACAGGATTTGATAAAAAGTGTGTGTACATCCCTATCAGAAACCAAATTGGGTTGATACCTCGTAAGATAAACACGTGCACGTCTCACGACTCCATAACCAATTACGGTGCTTTGACGTACTTTGCCTTTTAAGTGGGGGCTAAATAGGCATAATAAAAAGCAATTTCTAGGCATATCGCTTTAGCTGGCTGGGTATCATTGAAATTTATTCAATTTTGAAATATTTGATATCTGAAAAATTAAAACAAAATGGAAAAAAATGGGTAAAATCTGATGAAGTTGTGGATTTTTGATCTTGTGACAGAGTTTTTAAATATTAATTAGAAATTAAATCATTTGCGATAGGTACTTATCACGTGTAATTAGTTACAAATTATTTTTAACCTAACTAATGTTTTGCTTTTGGTAACTTTTAGTAACAAAATAACGGAATATTACTTTTATTTCACATTTCTGAAGCACAAAATTAAGGCGTATCGCGTTAGATGAAAAATGTATCCTTCAAAAATGATAAAAATTGTAACCAGTCGCATAAACGTCAACATTGAGTTTATTTATAATCGCTGAAAACGTTGCTTTTCGTGAAAAATTATCTCTTGACAAGGGTAGACGTGTCATTTTCCCCCTAGCAACCGCAAGCTACCAAGGGCAGTCAAAATTGATTTTTAAATTGTGTAGACTTGAAGGAATAAGAGAGAAAGTGGGATGGAGTGAATAAGCTTTTATTTGTCTTCGGAAAATCCACAGTTATGAGTTGGAGATGACTATTCTATTCGTATCAATGTTAAAGTTTGTGAATATCGGATTTTTGTTACTCTTTCAGGCAAAAACTACTAAACAGATTTTTAAGTAAGTTTCCAGTATTTATTTCTTTATGGCTATAAATTCATAATGCTCTGTGTCAAACTGAAATAAACGGTGAAGCCGCGAGCAAAAGTTAGTATAAAATAAATTAAACACATTAGAAATACTACGATACTTAAATAAAAACAGTATGTTTACGTAATTTACAGTATAGATGTGACGATATTTCCACAAATGTAGAGAAGTATCACGTTTTGATATCTCATTAAAAATTTGTCAACTTATTGGTGCTGCCAATTACCTGATTTCACAAAATATTTTTTTTTGCATCCTCACAAATAGCTCTAAAATTGTTGTGCCCCTACAAAATATTGGCAACCTCATTATGCTGGACACATCGGAATAGCATTGTTATCTCTAATTTACTTTCGATTCGCAGCTGCGCCCGCGGTTATGCATAGAATGTATTGCACATATTTTTTGATTCTCGGTCGGCCATTATTACGTCATACACATAAATTTTGTAAAATAAATAACGCGGTTCATCGAATACATAACGAATATAAAAGTTATAGAACTTTTACGATAAACCTAGTAAACTTTAGACTGGGAAAAAGTATGGACCTCAAGCTGAAAAATCTAACTTATTTTAAGTTAACATTTTTTCACTTTCATACATACTTTAGAATTTATACATATTTATATCCATTCAAAATTCGGCCTAGACTACTAGATAATGAATAGAAAAGTAGATAGATAGGTTTTTAGAACACACTACACAATAATTGAAACTACACAATTTAGGAGATGTTATGTTTGGAAAAAAACTCATTTATTTCTGTAAATAGGCTTAAAAAAAGCTCTTTTACACGTCCCAGTATTAACCCTACCACTGCTTCAGGACAATAAATGGGCCAGTGCTGAGACGAAGCAGCGCAAGAAACTCAGTCACTATTGTCAGCCTCTTTTTCAAAGGTTTACGGGCTTTAAAAATACATAGTTATAAATATTTATGCGAGCTAGATAGTTACGCATCCCAAACATTTTTATCTTTTAAATAATCATCGACTTTATAGCTCCAAACATCTAAATTTGACTACCTAACTGCAAAATACTTGAGAGATAATCTATCAGTAGTTCCATAATAGAACTATTGGATGGTACTAGTGTCAACGAAGGGTATTTTCTCATTTCCCAATTTCCTTTTATCTTTCAACAGCTGTTTGACACTCAATACCTGAAAATTTTAAAAGAGATTTATACTCTACAATCATTTCCAGTGCATTATTGTTATTTACCTTATTCATTACCGTTTCATTATTTATTAAACATCCGGAACTCGCCAGAAATATGTCCTTTGCGAATAATCGCGATGCACGCTGAAATTCACTCCGAAACGGATTCCATGGTGCGGTATTATGCAAAGTGTATCAAGATAAGCAAAACATTATGAAACATGCGTTTGTGAATTTGAATTTCAAAGCCCTTAAAGGAGTACGGGAACTCGCGTCAACTCTTTCTTTACACTTTGTGCCGTGTGTTACACCGTAGCACTATATTAAAATTAGGTATTTGTAATCGTTTGTTATTCGTTACAAAAAAATACGGCCGCTACTGACTGGACAAAGGCCTACCTCATGAATTTAAACAACGGCCGGTCCTGCACTGCATGCATCTAGCTAGGTGCTTGCAATATCATTTTATAATAATTCCATAGCACATAAGATAAAATACAAGAATTGCGAACTGGCTGTTACAATACAATTTGTGCAATAAAGCCTATCCATGTGTGTTTAAAAATCAATTTTTAAAAATTAGTTCAAAAATAAATTTTCCTCCACCATAAATAAGCAGCCCTTTACGAGGAAACCAAAAGTACCAAATTACTTCGTGGCAAGTAAAGAACTGCAATAAAAAGTTAAAATTCGTTAATGTTTAATCTCTTCATTATCTGACACCAATCTGTAACATTACCTACTAGTAGAAATAAAATATTTTACTAAATAGTGTTGTTCATGAAGTATTTCATATTTTTATTTTTATAAAATTGAAATAAGAAAATCAGCAATTCAAAATATTTTAAAAGGCACTTTATTATTCATTAATAATGTGCGTACTGTTTAAAAACCCTAAAAAAAGCTAAATAGATATCTGTAAAAGACTCATGTTTTTCCTTTTCTTTCCACAATTTTATTTTATTGCATCCAATGGTCGCCTTCATCGCCAGACATACTCCCACTAACTTTATCAAACCAAAACAAAAACAGTTCATTTAACTCGCTCGCGTCGGTGTAACAGACGGCGACCTCTTAACTCTATGCTCAAAAGAATATATCTCTCGCTCTCAAGAGATTTTCAGTAATAAATCTCTCTTGTATCACCGGAGACCTTTGCGTTAGCTTTTTATCAAGATCTTGGCTGGCAACCGAAACACAGGACGTTTGAATGGAACGTTTTTCGGGTTCCGTCTTTGGAGATAAAATCTTGTGTTACATTATTTGTCATTTACGCCGAATGTTTTTGATTTTTATACTTTTGCTTTCAAATTTTTTTGGAAAGCAACCGAATTTTTTTTTATCCTGAAAAAATACTTTGATGTGGAATTTTTGTCGTTAATGTTTTTATTTTTAAACAACCTTGCTTTTTTGTGGAATACGGAATTATTAAAACCAAAAATGATAAATAGGTAACCAATTATAATGTTTACATTTATTCTGATTGATAAAACCAATTTAAATAGTAAGTACTGCAAAAAAAAAACCTAATTGATTGACAGTTACGCCCGTATTCACAAACGATGCTTGCTTAAGTGAAGCAGCAAATCGAACGCACAGCGTTTAATAGAGCTGTGATTGGTTCGTTTGTCATCCTGTGCATCCACGCACACTGTGAGACCTCATAGTAATGTTTGTGAATACGGGCGTGTGATCCTTAAGCGTATTGCTAAAAGTCTGTATAAATTTTGACGAAACTAATCATCTTCGAAAGATCAGTCGATTGATGGTAGTGATTTTAACACTATAGTAATAAAGAAAATAGTATAGGATAAGATTGATTGGCGTTTTGGGCAGAGTTCGGACCTTTCCCACCTCAGCAACGTGCCCAACGCTTGTCGCCAATAAAACACAATTAATGGAAGTTGAGTACTCCCGAGGGATTGGCTTCGATCGGCGAGGAATGTAATGAGAAGAATATACGAGTGCGAAGTATAATATCGAATTCCCTTAGTGTAAAACGGGAGATAGATAACTAAAGATTCTATTTGCTGTCATTAATACGGTACTTTTTTAAATGCGATTGCGGTCAAAACCCGGCAGTGTTGCCACCTTAGTGATTTTGTGACTAGATCTAGTGAATTTTAGGGATAGACAGTGATATTCTGAAAAAAAAATCACTAAAAAAATATTTGATGACTTCTAGTGATTTTTCCGAATGTTGTGTTTTGGGTCCTGGTTAAAGTAAAATATGCACCGCCGAGTTAAAATTACCTATTTCGGAAATATAAATCAGTTAAAGTTAATGAAGAAAAACTGTTTCAGTTAACTCCCGGCTGATGTAATATTATGTATTACTATTGCTCAAACAAAATCAAAACAATCAAGACTCAATCAAATTTTTAAAGTATGTAAGACGACGCAACGACACCGCTCCAGCGTCGCACCACCGCCGCAACATCGTGTATTTTGGGTCTTACCTAATCATGATGAATAAAATATTTATAACGACGGAACCCAAAACTTCTTTTATCTCCCTCGACAACTTTATTGTCTCAAGTTGTCGGCTCTCGCTGGGCCTTTTAAAGGCTAGTTATATATTATTTTCGTTACGATATACAAATGATCGTCCACTTGTGGGATTATATCGAATCGGTCGAATGGACCTATTTGCTAGGCGAATGGTTGATAGAGACGTGGGATGCTATTGAATTTGTGTCAGATATTGTGAAATGAGGTGTGCCTTGTTTTGTTTGACGGGCTCTGTGTATCTAGACCAAAAGTAAGACAATTGCTTAGTCGATGAATGTGTTGTTTACGGACTACTGTATTTATAGCAATGATGGAATAGCAAAGTGGAAAAAAATGTGCAGGGAAAACTGGGAGTTGAAAACTTTTGAGTGGAGAACGTCAACTATGTAATACGGTGGTTATTCTCATCACATCAGGACAGAAAATCAATATTTAATTTATATTAGAATATAGAATTTTAATATATAATTTCTAGCGTTAAGAGTCGGATCTCGAACTGTACGGGTGATTGCTCAGGTGATGAGAGCAGTCGTCTGGCAAGCGAAAGGTTGTGGAATGTGGATTCGATTCTCATCTTTAGCAATTCGAATTTGCCAACCTATGGGCATCAATGTTAAATTGATATAATATTAGTATTAAACAGTTTACCCTGTAATCGAATTCCAGCTTAATTTAGACGTTTGATACGTTGTTTGCAAACAGCCCAGTAATACTCGTAGTGTGGTAAATAAGCCAGGAGACCGATTGAAGCACAATGTATCCTCTCCCTTTGAGTTTGAGCCTGTGGCCATAATCCAAATGAGATGGGAATAATTAACGACCCAAATATGCGGATTTACACGTGTCGTGTGTAAGACATTTAAGAACATGAGCCGCCTTTGTGATCCAGTGACCTAACTCAGATCTAGAGTTCGTGGGTTCCATTCCCAGCGGGGGCAATATTTTAGGTTTGATTAGTTTTAGGACTTGTTCTAAGCTTGGCTAGCTACCACCATCTTACGTAAGTCTTTAGGAATTAACAGCATTGTTAAAAATATTGTTGTGCTTCGGCAGTTAGAAGTAAGATAGTCAGTGTCTCTGAGGTTGAGGATTCCAGGTGCAAATATCTTCCAACTTCAGCCTGATATTCACTAATGAGATTCTAATAAAGAGCTTCTTCGTTGTGCATTAAAAAGCTAACGTTAACGAAAGTGTAAAAGTTTCCACTGATGTTACACCCCAAATAAACAAGCAAATTCAACGGAAAACAGTACTTATTTTTTTGCAAAAACTCAGTTGTAGAACTGAAAATCGAGTGCACGATCTCATTGATGAGAAGTGGCATTTCCCGACTAGTTTTACACGCTCCATTTACTACTAACAGTCGAATAATATTCTAGCTCGGGGAGCTACAAAGTTATAGCCTCACGTGCTCCTATTAAACTGGGACGACGCGAATATCTTTAGTGAATAGAAAGTGTACTTTAATCCTATATTTACTTGTAGTTGTATCAAAACTAAAGTTATGTAAATAAAGTTAAGGTACGGTTATAGATGCTCATAAAGGTTTCATACTGATAGGATGCTTAAAAAAGCGTGCTCTTACTCGAAATTAGCATTGAGCATACTTTAAAAAGCACTTTAACAAATGTAGCAAATGCTTAATGGCATGCTTTTATGCTAGTAATGAGTGGTGTAACTGCACTATTCCACTATTACACTTGACTCTTCTGTAGCATGCTCAAATACAGAAACTTAATTAAAAAATTACTGTCGCGAGTTAAAAGCATATAGCGCCATCTAGTGAATGTTCATACCAAGCATGTCAATTTTTTACTTAACTTCTAATAGACTAAGAGCTAGTGAACGCCAGACCTACGTTATTTTATAAAGGCTGAAAGTTTGTCAGCGCATGCTCCCAATATAGCTAAGAACCATGGCCAAACATGAAGTTTGGGTCATGGTGGCTTTGGCAGACAGACGGTACTAAAGGTGTGTAAAATACCAACTTAATTACGTCAAAGTATAAAGGCTGATTTTTTTATATTTCCTTCAAAATGTTATTAGAAATGACGTCATTAATTGACAGACACCTACCATGGTGGCAGTCCTTAGCCAGACGCCTTAAAGATCATGAAAATGTAGTCCTACTTACGTCATACTATAAAGGCTGATATTTACATAAAATATTTGAACTATCATTTGATGAAGTTTCCTCGTCAGCCAGACACTTCTGATGGTTCCTTCGCCTTACCAGACAGCTTTTAGGGTGGCTGAAAGTGCGAACGCGAGGCGCTATAAATATTGTTTTTTGTACTTTTTCTTATGTTACTCAAGTATTTGAGTCTGTAAATCATCATCTCATGTTGATGAGCTGATGATGGAAGGTAAGTACAACTCCTTAAGGCTTAGGTAATCCCTAATTTTAAAGTGATTACCTCTGAAAGTTGCCTAGAGTAAAGTTCTTAGCAACATTATCATTACCTATGTTAATGCTAATGTTGCTAAGAACTTTACTCTAGGCGTTTAGCAACTATTTTGAAGATAAAATTTGCGGCACCACATTTTCCGCGTATATAAATTCTAGTGAGGATTTGGGGGTCCTAATTCAATATAGAATTGTTATAGTATTATTTGATACTATAAATTTGATTATACTATGCATAGTAATAGATATATCGTGATGGTTACGCTGGTAGGATACTCTGCAGCGCAACCACTTTCAATAACAAAATACGGCGAAACCTGTGACATCATTTTTTTTTAAATAGGACTAGAATTTTATAGACATTTCAAAGATTTATTTTAGAAACTTACACTAGACTAGTTAAATCAAAAGTAGTTCCGCCGGGGAGCATGACGTGAATTATCCTACAACTCCTAAGCGTTAAGGAGTTGTACCTTCCATCAACATGGGATGATGACTAGCTGATGCAAACACCCAAATAACTTTAGAAACTATACTTATATATACTGGTTAAGGAATTGTCCTCCAACTCCTAAGCCTTAAGGAGTTGTACTTACCTTCCATCATCAGCTCATCAACATGAGATGATGATTTACAGACTCAAATACTTGAGTAACTTAAGAAAAAGTACAAAAAACAATATTTATAGTGCCTCGCGTTCGCACTTTCAGCCACCCTAAAAGCTGTCTGGTAAGGCGAAGGAACCATCAGAAGTGTCTGGCTGATGAGGAAACTTCATCAAATGATAGTTCAAATATTTTATGTAAATATCAGCCTTTATAGTATGACGTAAGTATGACTACATTTTCATGAACTTTAAGGTGTCTGGCTAAGGACTGCCACCATGGTAGGTGTCTGTCAATTAATGACGTCATTTCTAATAACATTTTGAAGGAAATATCAAAAAATCAACCTTTATACTTTGACGTAATTAAGTTGGTATTTTACACACCTTTAGTACCGTCTGTCTGCCAAAGCCACCATGACCCAAACTTCATGTTTGGTCATGGTTCTTAGCTATGTTGGGAGCATGCGCTGACAAACTTTCAGCCTTTATAAAATAACGTAGGTCTGGCGTTCACTAGCTCTTAGTCTAAATGCATGATGTCTTCTATTTAAATCAAAATTAAATAATCACCTAAAGCTATTATTTAAATTGTCGTATGTACCTTACTTATGAGAAATAGATTTTCCAATAATTCACAAATGTGTAACGGATAGGTACTTAGTTTCAAAGTGCTAGGTGGGTTTCAGTCTGACCTAGATCCTGACTACATTAATTTATCACTGTAACAGTGATAGGGTAAAGTCATTTTGGGACGTGCCTATTACGGTCAGAAAATTAATGTTCTTAATATGTTTGAGCTTAATAAAGTTTCGCTGGACTTTGATGGATGTAAAATTTTTGTTTTGGCATAAGTTTGTTCACCTAAAAATCTATTAGGATTTAGGGTGGTTTATTAAAAAGTTCAAGTAAAATATTTGGAACAGCTAACAATAAACTAGAATCCGAACGATCTACTGATACTGATAACTAGTTAGGAATTATTACGGACCGCAACTTTCTTTTATCATGATTTACATAGATAATAATAATAATGTAATTATAAATAATACGAAATTTGGTACCTACAATATAAATACGGATTCAAAACTAATTAAAAAAGTAATTATGTACATAATCTGAAATTTAATTTCGCTGAGATGACATGACATTAAATTTTAACATCTCTCGTATTTAACACAGCTTTAACAGTTCCTGGAACGTTCATTACATGTTAAGTTATAGATAAAAATCAATGAAGTAATCTATGAAATGTCATTACGGAACCGCACGAATAGAGTTCCATTTATTCTTGTCTGGGAAACAGTTCCGCTGAAAGCAGACTGGGATATAAAGAAAACACTTGGAAATTAAAATGCAGGTTTATTAATCGTACCCGTTCTTCCTTAGCTCTTTTATGTACCTTCTTTATCCTCGTGAATGTAAATTGACGTATATTAACATCAAGTCGTACCATGACAATTTTGATCCGAAGCTTTTAACGCCCTATAACACTAATGCTAATTTTCATACCGAGCCCCGTAATTTTCTAACAATTTCGATCAACCAAATCCAACAACGGGGAAACATCGCAAAATCTAATTCAACGTTTTAACGTAATGACTTTCGTTGTTTCAGATTAAACGAAAATGGAGCGGCGGATCGCGGGGATAATCTACATCCTGATCACTTTTGCTCTCGTTAACGAAATGTCAATTAACGTCCAAGCAAAAGACAACAACAAACGGAAACCCAAAGAGAAAAGTGGCGGGTTCCAGAAGAATATTTGTGACGTCAGCGACCGCGACTCAAAGGTCCACTGCTATTGCGAAAACACCAGAGAGCCGAGGAATGCAACAAAAGCGGAATGCTGGGTATTCAATGGCGGCATACCGCGGGACGATCTCATCTGGCAAAGTTTCGCTTCACAACCAACTTTGCAAACTTTGTCTTTTAATGTCCGCGTCGATGGCGCTTTAGGGTACGTCCCGACAAAAGCGCTGCACTTTCTGAAAAACCTCAAGTCAATCAACATCCGATACGGCAATATTATAGACGTAACACCCTACGCTTTCGCCAACCTCACAAACTTAACAGACGTCACGATTTCCCAAAACCAAATAGAAAATCTCCACCAATACGCGTTCGCTCATCTCCCAAACATAACATTAATAAATCTGGAAGACAACATGATCTTGGAAATCGGCACAGAAGCGTTTTACGATTTGCCGAAGTTGCACAAACTTGTCTTCACCAAGAATAACATATCGTCGATCAGAGACGGAGCGTTCTTGCACACGTTCAATCTATTGGAATTGGACTTGAATAAAAACAACATAATCCATTTGAGACGTCGCACGTTTGATGGATTGGCCAACTTGCGGAAATTGGATCTACGGAGGAACCGCATTTACAATTTGACCGAATACACGTTCGCTGAACTGTGGAATTTGCAAGAGTTGTTGCTGGGAAAGAACGATCTGAAGTACATTTCGGAAAGGGCCTTCGACGGGCTGTCTCAGCTTCGCAAGCTGTCTCTAGATGATAATAAACTGAGTGCACTACCCGCCAGCCTCTTCGAAGGGGTGAGGGGCCTCAACTCCCTCGACCTACGTTCCAACGAACTACACGCATTAACTTTTGACAATATCAAACCCATATTGGACAACTTGAAGCCGCAGAACAGCAATTTGCTACTCGAAGGTAATAATGAATATTTAATACCGCATCACGTGAAGTTTCATAAACTTGTACGGTGAATATTTAATGAGTGGAAACGGAGACGTTATTATTAACTTTAACATACTTAGGAAGTTTGTTCTTTTATGATTCCTTCGGGGTTTCAAGATATGAAAGGTGCAGATGGAAGAAGAAGATGGTTAATCCACTTATTTTAGAACAAGTTCTAAATTTAATCTCGAGTTAACTTATAAGATAATCGTTTAGTGTGGATACGTTTTTTGACAAATATTATTAGTCGTATCTTCTTATTTCGAGTAGGTAACTATAGTCTTTTTCACCTAAGATGATCCGTATGACGTTTCGAGTTTGAAAGATTTAGAGATGTCACATAACTAAACCATAGCGATTTATCTATCGATTTTTTTCGAAGAGTTAGTAAAACCTACTTTTAGAGAAATATTTTGTATAGGTGTTATTTAACAAAAAACATGTTTTTTTTAATTACAAATATTATTGTAACAATTTTTTATTGATAATATTCAAATTTCATGGTTCGTGTTCAAAAAAACGATTCCTAAAAAGTACTGGTTCTGTTTCTTTAAATTAAAAACTTAAAGTTTATTTTCAATGCGTTTAAAAAGTCAATAATCAAAAAATATAGTTGATTTTTGTGATGTTTTTAATAACTAAGTATTCACTACAATCGATTAATGAACCGCGGAAATAATCGATTTTATCATACAAGAAATACCCCAGCACTAAATCTATTCCGTTTCACACATTGCGTACATTAAATAAAAAATATTTTTACATCGTATTTAATTTAAATATAATCAATAGACTCAGATTTTACTATATATTTCAAGACAAGTAGTTAATTTATTTATATTATATTGCTAATAAAATACAAATATTTTTTCAAAAATATTCTGCATATGTAGTATGCGTAAAATGGATAACCTTGAAGTGTCATACGGATCATCTTACGTGAAAAAGACTATAAGTAACTTAATTTATGTTAGTTTCTCTTTCTGAATAAAAGAAATACAACTCTCTAGATTGAAATTGGTTCATTCAGAAATGTTTTCGAATTAACTCCTCTCCAATTTTACTAAAGCGCTGATTTTAATTTCCGCAGAGAACAACTTCGTGTGCGACTGCCGGTTGAAATGGATGCACTCGCTTCGGAACGAGACTAAAAGCCAAAACACGAAGGCGTCGCTCGACGGCGTCACATGCAAAATGGATCCGCCCATAGTGAGCTCCGCGTACAACAAGATGCCCGACGTGATAGAAAATAAAATAGATTACAATCAAGACATCCTGCACGCGGGGATAACGATCGAGACGCTAAACGAGAAAATGAATGTGACTGAGAAGAAAATGATACCAGAAGAGCTGAATAAAGATCAGAGCTTAGCTAAGAAGCCGGTCAAGCGAGTCGTTTTGAAAATACCCCCAGAAAACCTACCATGCCCAAGAGATACCAAAACAACAACTGAGACACCACCTTTTATAGTGGATCCAGTGATTCCAATCCAAAACGAAATGAAAATATTTAGGTTTCACGAACCAAACACAGCGTACAGATTGTCGTACAAATCCACCATTGTGTTATGGATTGGGTGTTTTGCCTTTTTCTTTACTTAAATATTGTAAGTCAATTAGGTTATTCTAGTCACTAGTTTAAGCGAGATACAGACTAAGTCCTTTTAAGTCACAGTTATTGTATGGGATTAATTATTGAGCACTAAACATTTATTAAAACAATAATGTGAATGTATTCACCATTATACTTAAATGTTGTAAATTACCGGATTTAATGTTAAGTAGTTGTAAATGTAAATTGGATTTGTTTCATTCGATCTTGACTCATAGCATCGACCTTGTAATGTTTTTGATAGCGGCATGAGTATCAGCGTTTTTTTTTTTAATAATTTATCTATGTAAGATTATAATGTCCAATCAAAATTTTAGTTAGGTAAAACATAACTAATTACACAGGGTTTCCCAAAAAGAAGTGTCAAGCCGAAGCTCAGAGGTAGAGCATCACTAGAGCTACCCGAATCACCCCCATGTATGTTCCGCGATTTTTAAATTTTCGAGTTATGATTGTTTTAAATTTCTATGCTTAGTTACTTTTTTGGTTACTGTGACGCGAATAGTTAAGGTACATGCCTGATTTTTTTAAATTATTATTAGATTAATACTAGGCCTAGCTAATTCAGAAGTATTTATATCCATAACACTAAAAACATACTAAATCCTGAATTTTATAAAAAAAAAACATAACTCGAAAACTATCAAAAGTCGCGGTGATTGGGGTATCCCTAGTGATGCTATACCTCTGGTCTTAAGATCTAAACTATTTTTTGGGACATCCTGTATAAAGGCAACACCACATCGAACACTGTGGCATCATGTACGCGTAGTTGTGTAATAATTGTGTTATTTTGCAATAAAATCATCGTCTGATGTGTTGTAAACTTTACAAAAGAGAACTAAAAAGCTATATTGTTTAATTAAAAAGCTATAAAAGAATCCTAATATTAAAGTACACTCTCTTGGATGATCGCTACGTGTCGCTACCCAGCGATAAAACGAATTAAAGATTTTTTGCGATGCACGGAATCCTATGAACTTTTCTTTAGTGTAATGTATCTCTATCTACAGAAGCTTTTCAAAATTAGTTAAGTCAAATACGGAGGAACAGGCTTCAGACAAACAATAAGGACATAGTTTTTTCGTTTTGTTTAGTGTGTACCTATTTCATAATAACAAGGAAAAACATACTTTTATATTCACTTTGTAGATTCATAGCAGTTTTTGTACATTTATTGCAGAACATCTCGTTTCATATTTCGTCATAAATAAATCCATTTGTAGATAAACATAAAGAGTCATATAAACTTTTACAACTCCAGATAAAAATATTTTCATGCTTGAACATAATGCGTCATTAAATTTTTATACATCCATGTAAATATTGTTTCATTGCGAAAGAAAGATTTATTGTTATTTTGTCTTTTCTTTTGGCAAAACAACAAGAACTTCGCACATCGCAGAGAAATCCACTTTAATAATAATTTTAACATGTGTATTGTATTGAAAATTAATACACGCGCTTGTATACAGGCTGTTAGGTAAATGGGTATATGAGCCGACACTAGCCCATTTTAACTTATGCATATAAAGGGTATGGTGAAGTCTGAAAATTGATATCATCATTTTAATTTTTTATAGCTTAGCTAGCAAATTATAGTTTCGAAGTAAAGGTGGAAACCTTTTGCCCTTTTTAAGCGAAACCACCACTGAAACGAATAAGTTTGCAACATATTAAAAATGTAGAATTTCTGTCACAGCAACTAAGACAGTGGCACCAACTGGTAAGCGACGAAAAGGTATTCTTAACAAATGTGATACTCGAATAACTACGTAGTGTAGTATACGAGTAAAACAAAGTCGCTTTACTGTCTGTCTGTCCCTATGTATGCTTAAATCTTTAAAACTACGCAACGGATTTTGTTGCAGTTTTTTTATAGATAGAGTGATTCAAGTTTAAACCTTCCGGTTTACTCGCATATTAATTTAGCACCGTGCGAATTCGGAACGGGTCGGTGGTAAATTATAAACTACATTTCATTCATTCTTGTTTAATTTTGATAACAATTTTGAAATGGAATTATGTAACATTTTTTTTTACCTATCTCTCAATCCTACTTATTCTTAACTGATATTTTCCAAACCTGCTTTCGAATTCTTGAAACGCAAATGTGAATCAAAATAACACCACAGTATTCCCAATTACGCGATAAAGATAAGGAAATTGCGTCTCAGAACGCCGCCATTTTCCTATTTCAACAATGAACATGCTCATGCCGTTATCTATTTCGTATCGCAACGCCATCTGTGTTTATAATTGTGTATAACGTTGTATAAAGTATTTTGACAAGGTGATTTTGTATGGATAATGAAGATATGCTGTAATTTTTTTTACGACTTGTGTTTTATTTCTAACCCTTCTGTATACATTTATCAACTTATTAATCTAGAATTTTTCCTATAAATACTTATACAATTCGTTATTTAAGTTAAGTTAAGAAAATAATACAACACAGTGAGACATGAGTAGGTACTTATTTACATTAGGCAGAATTAAGATTTAATTCAAAATTAAAATCATTCTTTGTGGCGACCTCTATTAATTTCTACGAAAGATGTTTTAGTATTGTAAATTGCCGATAGATGGCTTTAGTATAATAAAATAAGAGAGATTCACTTTATCATCTAATCGAAATGGACATCGAATGATACAGTACATTGAAGTGTTGTGATCTTGGTTCAATTCCAGGCAGTTGAAAGCGATCCTACCAGTTTATTTATTATTTACTTTTAGTAAATAGGTATAGAGTTCTAAAAGTATAATCACCAATAATCTAATTTTGAAAGTCTTCCAAAATTTAGAAATACAATACAACAACTCCGTGCTCTTGAGTTCCTGGGTTCGATTCCCAGAGGTTACACATTTTTTTTAACGTTGTTGTGAGTTTTAGTCGAACTAGACTAGATTTCGTGCTTCGAAGAGAAGGATAAGCTGTCGGATTATGATATCCAAAGGAGCTCATAAAGTCTGCCGCTAGGGTTGCGACCTCAGTTATAGTTATTTATAATACAGGAGTAGTATACACTAAGGTCATGGACGATGGTAAGTAATTATGGTAAAAAAATTGACCCTTAACTGGGCTCAATTTGATATAAACTTGACTTTTCATCATCAGGTCATATAGTCTCTAATGCAGAAGCTAAACCTCTCTAATTTACAAAAGAAAAACGGATAATTTTGCCTACATTCCCCAAGTTGGAGTTCAGTTTTTAATGATCAATTACTACGACTCTTGACTTAAACACTACAATCGCATAAATCACCAAAAAATCTGTAACAAATCCTCAATCCAAGCCCATGCACCCTTGTCAAAAGCAAATTCGTCCGACTCTAATTCGCTTGCAAATTAAACGGGAGCAATAAATTTTATTCGAGTCCCTAAAGATTTGAAGGGATTTCTGAATTAACTTCACTAGACGGAACGGGTCGAGATAGTGAAATTATTCGGAATAAATGATGTGAAAATGTACGGATCGCTTAGTGCTCTGCTTTTGATAGGATAAGGGTTATTTGAGATGAAACGCTGTGAAATTTGCACTTTGATGCTTCTGGAAAATTAATCCTGAAAAAATCTAGACGCTTAACTGAGTCAATGCCTGAGGTATGAGAGGGGTGACATTGCATACTTATGACGTGACAAAGCATACAAAAAAAGAAATCTGAAGTCTTATGACTTTGATATCTCAAAAACACCCTCCTGTGCCGCTCCCTTACCTCAGATACTCAGTTAAGCGCTACTTATCCCCCTTATTACAAAAAGTTAGACTCAAATAAATTGCGGCTAATATTTTGTAATAAGGGGGTAGGTATGTGTTCATGAGATGTGTGAGTATCAGTAAAAGGAACACTTTTGTCTACAGTATAATCCAACTATGTATTTCCATTGAGCTAATCAAAAATCCACAGCTAACAAATAAAACAAAACCAGCCCGATTTAAAATCTAGTCACAAAAAAGTACTTTTAGCCAAGTAGGTTAATTCAAGCTAACCCAATTCTCAGTTCTCAGTTTTTACGTGATCCTAGCTATCAAAGCGAGCCAAATACGCGGTCACGTAACGTCGGGCTGACATCTGGCCAGACCGCTGGCTCGCAACTTTGGGCAGGGGTGTTACACTCTTAAAAGGGTTTAATACCTTTAGACCTTGTCCAGACGGGCGAGTTCGTCGCGAATCCTACGCGCGTAGAATCATACGTGCGTTGGCGATATACTAGCAGCCAATACATTGCGTCCACAAGACACGCGCAAGTTGAGATACTAGGGAGTTCTGTGTTGCGTCCAGTAAACGCGCGAACGCGAAGACGAGTGCACGCATCTAGGGATCATAGAGTGGCAAAATTTTGATACGGAATTATTTTGCACTACTGATTCCCTCCCCAAACGCTCGCGTTTCGAATCACTTCTCTGGACGCATCATACGCTCGTCCTCGCGCGAAGATATTCGCGGCGATTTCGCCCTCCTGGACAAGGCCTTACTTACAGTCTGACCGCCAGTTTCAGACCCAGCCCGGGTTCGATTCCCAGTGGGGGCGAGATTTTCTGCTCGGTTTGATTGGTAGTAGAGCTTGTTCTACGTCCACTAATCATCTTATTTAAGGCTGAGTTGCACCACCCTTCTTTATCCCTAGCTGTTACCATAACCGGTGTTTTTGTTTGGAGTTTGACAGACTAGATATTTATTACAGTTAAAGTAAGATGGCGCAACTCAGCCTAAGGGCTCCTGCACACGACGCCGCCGCCGCGCCGTCGCCGCGCCGCTACACTGTTTATACGCGCCGCGTGAACACCGCTGCCGCGCCGCCGCCGCGCCGCGGGCGAAATTATGCTTTGATGGCGCGGCGGCGGTTTTACTCGGTGCGTATGAACAGTGCAAAGGTGCGGTGACGGCGCGGCGGCGGCGCGGTAGCGGCGTCGTGTTCAGTAGCGCTAAGTCTGTCGCCATAACAGCAAGCATTGTTGTGTTCCAGCAGTTAGAGGTACCTAAGATAGACAGTTTTGTGGTTGAGGATTCTGGAAAAAGCTTGCTTCAAATAACCAATACTTATCTTTATTGCATTCCATTTTATACATAAGATGAGATGCGGCCAATAACTACCTTGTTGTGGATAAAAAAGGCATTTATTCTAAATATTTGGATCTGTAACAAACCCTACTTTGGAGCTAAGCGCGGCTTGGAACCGCTGCCTTTTTAGTAGCTCACTAGTTCACAATCCCAAGTTTAATACACTAACAATAGAGTATAATAAGTTAGCGAATTCGTTAACGCTTAATAGCTCTGGATACGTTAATGAGATGGGTTAGTCTGTCAGTTCCAGCAGTTCCAGTTTAACAAAGTGATTTCGATTGTCACTAATCTATTAGGAAATATTCTTTCTAACCAGGTCCTATTGTCAAATCCATTAATTCAGAAATAGTTATTGTGTTAATTTTCACAGACAACGTTTTACCATAAAAAAATAATCACACGTATTTTCAACTACGAGTAGGTAGCTGCAACTACGAGTTTGAATGTTATTTTAGAAATATTTCGTATTATTTTTCTTTACTACTCCACCCATTGGTAGTAGGGTGATTTTATATAGCCTTAAATCTTCCTCGATAAATAAAGAAGAAGGATTATCCATCACAAGAAGGATTTTTAAAATTGGACCAGTATTTCCCGAGATTAGCGCCTATATCTAAAACATAAGCCTCTTATAATCATCAATACAGAATGGCACCCTTGTTGATGTTTCACAGTGAACAGTATCTCTACAGACACTCATCTTCGGCTTTGTTGAAATTTCGAAGTAGTGTTGCCGAAAGACAATTGTTTGTAATATCGATAGAGCTTTCCTTGCAGTATTTGCATCTTACAGCACTTATTTTACTATAATTTATGACTTATTGAGTAGAAATAAACTAAATTATTGAGTAGAAATCCTTGGGCGAGGCCTTTGTCCAGCAGTGGACGTCTTTCGGCTGAAACGAACGAATGAAACTAAATTATAACCATAATAATTGCATTGAATGCATCCAAAGCCCAAATTTCTATTTGATGATAATCACTTTAACTAAAACGACGATTTATTTATTTATTTTAAATATTTATTGCACACATTGATTTAAATGGTTTCTCTACATTAATTTCTTTCTTTTCGGTTAAATATAGTTGTTAAAAACTACCGTAAATTATTACTGTTTTCTTACTCGACTGCGCCAAAAGGAGGGTTATTTAATCTCCTATAGCACATATGTAATATGATAAATTATAATAATAAATTCTTTATTTTCTCCACAATCTAAATCTAAAGGTTTACAATGTGAGGTATAGGTACATCTACAATCTACTTAGACTACGGAATGAACAACTGTAAAACTATCGATATCGACAGTCGATGTTCCCTCAACACTAGACAACAGTGACGCAATCTACCGTAAATACAGTGGTCACAAGCTTGATATCCGACGTGATGTTACTTCTACACTAAGTTTTCTATATCCTATATCAAGAAAAAACTATCGATATCGATGTTACCTCAACTCTAGACAACAGTGACGCAACCTCCTATAAGTTCAGTAGCCACTACGTAGCTTGACATCCGACGTGATGTTACTCCTACACTAAGTTTTCTATATCCTATATCAAGAAAAAACTATCGATATCGATGTTCCCGCAGCACTAGACAACAGTGACGCAATCTACCGTAAGTTCAGTGGTCACGTAGCTTGACATCTGCGACCGCGGTTCGCAACTTACCCGAGATGCTGTGAAGTTGGGAGCTGGTACCTTATGATTGTTCCCGAAATCGGGAATTAATTTTGAGATGCTCTGGAGATGATAAACGGCAGTTTACTGGGTAATTTACAAACAAATATATTATTTTCACAGTCAGAAATAGCGGGTTACAGGTAATGCATATTAGGATATTGACAGGTGAGGCACCTGTCTCAAACCCAGAGGTCCCGGGTTCGATTCCCGATGTTCTGTCCGGTATGGTAGGTGACAAAGCTTACTATAAACTGCTAAGTTTGTAGACAATTTTTCTGTGGTGAAGGATTCTCCTACCAGAAAATTACTTTCCATTAGGTGAGATACTCAATACCTACTCAATGTCAAAGTCAAAATTTCTTTATTTGTACAGACTATTATAATATAGTGCTTACAAATCGTCAAATAATTTGCTCTTAAGGAGCCTCTACATGTCTCATAATCTTTTTACCCTACCAGCGCTTCAATAATTTATTGCTTTCATAATTTATTTATTTATTTATTTATTTATATTAGGGAAACAAACAATTTTCATATACAGACAAATAATCACACAAAAAATAGGACAGAAATCAGCAAAGTTTCCACAGTTAAATAATGTTACAAAAGATGGTAAGGTAAGATACAATTATGGACTCTATCGGGCACTGCATTTTAGGAGATGCAAGCAAAGAACATCGCCATTGTTAGTTTGAATCAAATTGTGATTGTTTTAAATATTGAAATGCAACCTATGAAACGCCTCATTTATTTCTGTAATATTTGTTCTGTAATAATTACTACTAGGCAGTGACAATAATTCTCACTCTCCCTATAAATACAAAGTACTGAACTAGTAAACCCAACCTCGTGGTCACGTTACGAGGATTATCATGTGATTGGACTAAATATAGAAAAACACAAATCAAAAAACCTCAAAGTTTTATATTGGTTCTGTAATACGTACCACTCTACCGTCTCTGAGAAACAGACAATAGTAGGTATTTCTCCCTATAAATACAAAGTAACTGAACTAGTAAACCAAACCGGTGGTCACGTAACGAGGACTTCTTGACGGCGCGACCGCGACCAGTTCGCAACTCGCAGTCGACCGCAGCACGGAGCAGTTTCACTGAACTATTTAGGTACTGGGGATTCGGTCAAAAATAACTTTTGTCGGTCGTTACATTACCATTTTACAATGATAAGTAGGTAAGTAGAAGTAAGTAGAAGGTAAGGTAGGCCGATGGGGCAGCAAGGTTCTGGAATGGAGGCCACGTACCGGAAAACGCAGCGTGGGACGTCCACCCACAAGGTGGACCGACGACCTGATAAAGGTAGCAGGAAGGCGCTGGATGCAGGCCGCTACCAACCGTGCGATGTGAAAGTCATTGGAGGAGGCCTATGTTCAGCAGTGGACGTCCTGTGGCTGAAATGATGATGATGATGATGAAGTAGGTAAGTAGAGAGCTTTTAATTCAAAGTAAGAATTGTCCAAAGAAAAAATTTGGAGTTAGTGTTGACCAATTTGAAGTGTAGAATTTACTTGACTAGCGGCCGCCCGCGACTTCGTACGCGTGGATCTCGTTTTACCCCCTTAGGGGTGGAATTTCGTAAAATCCTTTCTTAGCGGATGCCTACGTCATAATCTACCTGCATGCCAAATTTTAGCCCGATCCGTCCAGTGGTTTGGGCTGTGCGTTGATAAATCACTATGTCAGTCAGTCACCTTTGAGTTACATATAATATTTAGATAGATTTTTCCATGTATTAATTTCAAACTAGGCAGTTACATTATAATCTGGACCTGCATCTCACTTAACATCAGGTGCGATTGGGATCAAATATCTGCCTAGGCAGATTTCTGCATGAAAAAATAAATTTATTACTATAGCGATCCAACAATGTAAGATATAAAAACAATTAGAAATAACCGTTTAAAGTGCATAAAACTAAGAATTATTACTTTTAGGGGAGCCAACAATAAATTACTTGTACAAAATTAATAAACATAATCTAAGCCAATTCAACGGCAACCTCTAGCAAATAAAGACGCTTCCCTTCCCGAAATAAAACAGATCTTATCTTTCAAAGATTCAAACACAAATCGCATTCTAAGAACTGTTCCACAGATAAAGGGGGCGATACACGTTCCAGTAAAACGGTACAGTAGTTGCATTCTTGTAACGACACGTGCAAGGAACTGGCACAATGTGGATACAACATCATCATCATCATTTCAGGACGTCCACTGCTGAACATAGGTCTCCCCCAATGATTTTCAGATTGGCCGGTTGGTAGCAGCCTGCATCCTTACCATAACGACAGGCGCAGTGTGAGACGCTAAGGTAGACATACGTCATAATAATATTATTATGAATACACCTACTTGCAATTTGCGACAAAACATTAAATCCAATGCTGTGCTTCTACTCGCAGATGGACCTACTAGGTGAACCGACGATCTGGTTAAGGTCGCGGGAAGAGCCTGGATGCGGGCAGCGCAGGACCGTTCATTAAGGAAAACCTTGGGGGAGGCCTTTGTCCAGCAGTGGACGTCATTTGGCTGAAACGACGACGACAACGACTCGCAGATACAAGCAAGCCAGTTACCGTAGACCATGTCACCGTAAAATTGTGAATTCCGCCAGATTATAATTTGACGTATTAACTTAATCCGCTGTTAGGTTGAGTTGCAGCACCTTAATTTAACCGTGACAATAACAATAACCGGTCCATTTTGTATGGAGTTTGACAGCTTTTTGAAGTTTGTCAAAGTTAAAGTAAGATGGTGCAACTTAGCCTTAGTTTACAATCTCACGCGTTATACGAATATTATAAACTGACGGAGTTCACAATTTGACGTTGACATAGGTACACATGCCAGTTAGTTGCATGTGCAAGGAACTGTTATAGATATACGAGTAGGTACAGTTACTGGCATCGTGTATTGTCACCTTTACTGGAGCCAGTAAAAGCCATAGACTACACTATCAGCAAGATCTAAACAAGTTAATGAGTCTCTCCTTAATCCAGTGGGGCCCGAATAAAATTTATGCGATCGGCTTAATGAGATTTAGGTATAGGGGACGCTGCAGTCCTGCTAGGGGTTTAAAGTTTACGAGCCTGTGGGTGAAGGGAAAAGGCATAGAGACAACTTGTTTTTGAATAAATAGTTATAATGCGTATTTTATAGAAGTTAAGTTTAAAAATATTTAATTTACAACATGACTAACATAAGATAGCTGTCTATTGTAAAACACAGCGAACTACTGCGACAGATGTGGTAGGTTCGATTCCAACCTCTTTGAAATAATAATGTTGTTCAAGTTCCTTATGTAGGTACTTAGATTAAGAGATAAATATAATTGTAAACAGGAGAACTTAGTAAATTAATATTCTATTATTCTATTCTAAAATATAGCTCCTATACAACTACCTAAGATCCTAGAGTATTTCACTTAACGTGCTGTCTGTCATCTGTGCAAACATAACACTACCTGTGGTAAATTTTTAAACAGATATTTTACATGTTTTCAAGAGCAAATGGATATTCTAAAATGCCTGGTACTTAGCTATTTTTAAAAGAGCCATAAGTTATTCAGGAAAGACACCAACGCAATATTTCTATGCTTGTTTCGTTTACTAACATGGGACCCGTTTTAGGTAAGAATTTCGTGCGTTAAAATGTTTCTAGTGGCGGAATGTTAATTACAGGGAAAACTTTATTTTTATATTACCCCGTAGGTTATAATGAACTACCTGTGGTTTGTAGGGCGAGTGATTTAACACTTTAAAAACAATTTGGGTTGTGTAACAATTTATTAATCCATTTCCGGTTTATTTCAACATTTATCTGATATCTGGTTAAGTTGTAATAGTTGCTGATTTGACTTGTGACAATTTATTATTACACATCCGGTATATTTAAACATTTTACTTGATATCCGGTTAAATAATAGTTGCTGATTTGACTTGTACTACCG
Organism: Ostrinia furnacalis; assembly: GCF_004193835.3. Classification (NCBI taxonomy): domain Eukaryota; kingdom Metazoa; phylum Arthropoda; class Insecta; order Lepidoptera; family Crambidae; genus Ostrinia; species Ostrinia furnacalis. The sequence goes on from NW_021133050.1 coordinate 88,563, forward strand.
GTGGGGATATAACCAGCCATTCGACTCGGAACGAGCCCAGTCGTACGAATACTACGAAAGTGCTAACAAGTGTTACTTTGAGTTGTGAATGTTCAATTTAATCAATATAAAAATTGAATTGAATAAATCGTTTTATTTCGAGAGAAAAAGGAGTGTGTGAGGTGCAGTTTTCAGTTGGATGTAAACTTTATCACTACACACAAAATTACTGCTTTTTACTTTAAAGGTAACGTTCTAGGGTTAACTAAAGAAATATTTTAACTTTCCTTTTTATCACGATTATTTTCATANAAATTATTGTCATAGTAAAAAGTTTGCTGAGTGATAAGTTTAAATAAAATACTGTTGGCTGCTACTAATTAATATAAATCAGTTATTTGTGTGCGTGTAATATCTTGGATACTGAAACTCCCCAATACAGGACAATGTTGTGTATTTACTTAGCCAGGGCTACACTCTGGAGTATAATACATAATATTCTATTGTAATGAAGACCAGCTATTGAGGGTACAGTTTTAAAAATATGCTTTTACGTATCACAAGGAACTGATTACTAAGATATTTATATTATTTATGAAAAGAATTCCTCAGCAGTAATTATTAAGAAATGCAACTTAAATAATTACATACATATCCCCCTGTATATTTTTTTTTAACCTTTTACAAATAACTGTCCTGCTTGGGTACTAAGACTTTGAAATAATTCATCCTTTGCGTCCTTAGCAACTGCCTAAGATTTAATGTATTTTTTTTTAATTATTTTACTTCAATTTTTAATAATTATTGATACGTTATAATGATTGTTATTGCACTAGGAATTATATTATACAAGCTTGCGAGAATTTATAGTGTTATTTGATTAAAAGTTTTCTCAAATAGATAATTTTAAAATCAAAACACTGCCAAGGAATTGATTGCAGTTTAATTTTATTTTTTTATTTTCCCCTGCATGTATTTTTATGTACCTATTGTATATTTTTTTTGCATTCTCAAACGATGCAGCAATTAATAAGTAGCACAGAGAGGAGAATATTAATAAGAACTTACAATAAAATTTAATATAGTATGCTAAGGTGGCCCAGATTTAAACCCCAATTAGTTATGGCAGGTGTAACGATAATTAGATCTTTCCATAAATAGTCCACATGTCTTAGGATTCATAAATAAATGTGATATATTTAAAAGAAATATATACATGCCTTTCTGTTTTAAGTTTCAGGACTAAATCAAATAATGGACGTCGATGATGATCATGGGCAGCAGCTGGCACCAAGTGATGAGGAGCAGTTGATTCCTCCAAAGAGTCCGCTGCTGCAGAGGATGACGACCACCGCGGACATACACGAACAACCGAGGGCAAGAACAAGTAGCCAGCGTAACAAGTTCGATAGAATCCTGACTACACCAAGACCCAGCCGTGAACGGAGCCGTGCGAGGGATTCTCCAAGCTCAAGTAGGCGCAGCAGTCGCAGTCGCCGAGATGGTGCAAGCAGTCGCAGAGAACCCTGCCAACGTAGTCACAGGCACAGCGAAAGACACACACGCACCCGTACACGTAGCCGTAGTGGGTTACGCAACGATAGACTACGAGAAGAATTGGAGTTGGAGAGGCAACGGTTGCGAGTGCTGGAAGGACAATTAAAGAGGGAGCGTGAGCGACAGGAAGATCGGGAGCGCGCACGATATAGAGAAATGGAGCTCTACATTCAGAGACCAAGTTCTACCAAGGAGGACGAGGAAATTCGGAGGTCCAGCGGACACCACTCTCGGAAACGGAGCCCTGGATGGGACAAGGAGACCGGGAGGTCCAGGTATGATTCAACATCTAATCTTTTTGTAGAATTACTAAAAGTAATGAATAAGCAAACTAGTGAACGTGATAGTTTTCCTGTTCTGAACAATGTTTTACCTGAATTTGACCCGTTGTGTAAAGAGCAACCAATTAGCACTTGGCTGAGCAAGGTTGATGAATGTGCTGAAATATATGGCTGGAATAACAGACAAACCATCCACTATGCTCTGCCAAAGCTTTCTGGTCATGCCAAACTATGGTACCAAGGACTACCATCTATTAAGCGTGACTGGCCAGAATGGAAAGCACTCTTAATGGATTCCTTCCCTGCTACCGAAAATTATGCAGAGTTATTAACAGAAATGTTAAACAAAAGAGCTCGTTTTGGCGAACCACTAGAATTGTATTACTTTTCTAAGATAAACCTATTGAACCGCTGCAAAATTTTCGGCAAGGAGGCAGTAGATTGTATATTACATGGTGTAGATGATAGAGGAGTAAGATTAGGAGCGCAAGCTGCTAATTTTGAGAAACCCGAACAAATTTTACAATTTTTTAAAACTCTTAAAGTACAAACTAGGGACACTGAAGTTAGGAAAGATAAGAGGGCCCCAATGACTAATGTAAACAACCCCAAAACACATAAAATGCGCGATTCTACAACTCTATCCAGACCCCGTCAATATCCCGATAGCGTTATATGTTTTAACTGTAGAGAGAAGGGCCACCCATGTTCTAAATGCCCAAAACCTATTGTCACGTGCTCATATTGCCATTTGATTGGCCATCTCATTTCCGATTGTCCTAAAAAGAATTCCAAGGTAGAGGTCTCTACAGACAAAAGTGTTTTAAGGATTTTGTTGAACGATAATTCTGATGAGAGTGAACCTATTCACGATACAGGCAACAAAATATTATGTGACCTGTTAGTGGATAACCCTGGTAACAAATATAAAATAGGAATCAAAATTAATAATAAACCAATATTTTGTCAAGTTGACCTAGGTAGTGAAGCCACTCTAATCCGGAAAACAGACGCGGAAAACTTGGACTTGCACTGGGTAGCAGTAGATGGACCATTGTTACGTGGTTTAGGAAATATACCTTATGTCCCATTAGGCAAAGTTCAAGTTCAGATTGATGTACAGGGCGTAAACGAAAAAGGAGTGGATGTATTTGTTGTTAGTGACCGTCTAATAAACACTCCAGTTCTATTGGGGCACACTTTCACAGAACGTCCAAATGTACGCATCATAAAAACTGAGACTGAGTTAAGATTTGAGAAAGTAGATCAATGCAATGATACAAAGATAACATTAAAGACTGAAAATTTAGTTACTATTGGGGAAAGGGAAATGAAAGCCATTCGAGTTAATTCTTTTGAAAAATTAAGCGGAAATGTGTACATTGGAGGTTCTGTAAGAGGGTGCGAGGGAAGTGAATATTTTCTTTTACCGGGTGAATATGAGATTCATTCAGGCACATGTCTATTATTAGTGCAAAATTTAGGAACAAAACCTATAACCTTTCAAAAGGGGTCCTTAATTGCTAGAGCTTTGTATTTAGATGCAATAAAGCATGTTCAGAACCTTAATATTACGACTGACCAAGGAACCGAGATTGAGAATTCGACTATCCAATGCGGAGATGACTTGTCATCTGACGAGAAACAAAGGTTGAATAAATTACTAGATAATTATTCAACCTGTTTCTCAACTGGGTTGCATGATTTGGGTTACACTACCGAAGCAGAAATGGTAATCAGGCTTAAAGATTCTGAACCAGTAGTGTACAGACCCTATAGAATGTCTTACTCAGAACGTCAACTTGTACAGGTTATGATTGACGACATGCTTAAGTTCGGTATAGTTCGGGAGTCAAAGTCCCCATATGCCAGCCCTATTGTTTTAGTTCACAAAAAAACCGGTGACAAAAGACTTTGTGTTGATTACCGCGCTCTCAACCATAAAACTAAGCGAGATCATTACCCCCTCCCTAGAATTGAGGACTTGCTTGATCGTTTGTCAGGACAGTCTATGTTCACAACCCTTGACCTTGCGTCAGGGTACCATCAAATACCCATAGCAGAGGAGTCTATTGAAAAGACTGCGTTTGTCACACCGGATGGCCAATACGAATACACTCGTATGCCATTCGGTTTGGCAAATGCACCTGCAGTATTTCAAAGGGTAATGCACAAGGTGTTAGCCAAGGTCAAATACGTCATCATCTACATGGATGACATATTAATACCATCAGCCTCATTTGATGAAGGATTGGCACGCCTTGAAGAAGTACTAAATGTATTGCAACAAAGCGGTCTCACTCTTAAGAAACAAAAATGCAATTTCTTCCAGAAAAGCATTGAGTTTCTGGGTTTCGAAATTAGTAAAGAGGGGATTAAGCCTGGTTTACAAAAAGTTCAAGCCGTTTCAAGGTTTTCCACTCCAACAAACCCTCATGACGTCCGTAGGTTCTTGGGTCTGTCAAGCTTTTTTAGAAGGTTTGTCAAGGGTTTTGCTTTAATAGCACGACCATTGACTTCCCTTTTGAAGAAGGATACTCCCTGGAGATGGACATCAGAGGAGGATGAAGCGTTTGAGACTTTAAAGAGCCACCTAATCAAAAGACCTGTGCTTGCTCTGTATGATCATGCGGCAGAAACACAATTGCATACAGATGCAAGTAAAGTAGGCTTAGCGGGCATTTTACTCCAGCGTTCTAGTTCATCAGAACCCTGGAGACCTGTGGCGTATTATAGCCGACAGACGACTATTGATGAACAGAAGTTACACTCATTTGAACTTGAAACCTTAGCCGTGGTCAGTTCACTAGCCAAGTTTAGAGTATATTTGCTCGGTATTAAGTTCACAATTGTTACAGACTGTAACGCTTTGCGATCAACATTCACTAAGCGAGATCTTGTTCCACGCATCTCTAGATGGTGGATACAATTTTTAGAATTTGATTGTGAGATAGAATACCGTGCTGGGGAGAAAATGGCTCACGTTGATGCACTCAGTAGGAACCCCATCGATGAAAAGGAAGTCGAAACGCATACATTAGATATCCTTGCAGTCAATATCGAAGACTGGGTTACAACCGTTCAATCGAGTGACGCAGAAATAAAAATAATTAAAGAAATCTTACAAGACCCTTCAACGGCCAAAGTTGCTAGCATTCACAAAGAGTACAAATTGAAAAATGGTAGAGTGTTCCGTATCATAAATGAAAACACAATTCGCTGGGTCGTACCCCGGGGTGTTAGATGGCAATTGCTCAAGGCCAATCATGATGACGTAGGACACTTTGGTTTTGAAAAAACTCTTGAAAGATTACGTTCATATTATTGGTTCCCAAAAATGCGCCGATTTACCAAAAAGTATGTAGCCGCTTGTTTGGAATGCGCTCATCACAAAATCCCATCTGGCGCAAAGGAAGGAGAATTACATCCTATCCCGAAAATTGATGTGCCATTCCATACAATACATGCTGACCATCTTGGACCATTTGTACGAAGTAAGCACAAGAATTCGTATTTATTAGTTATTGTGGATTCCTTTACCAAATATGTTAATCTGACTCCAGTCCGTAGCACCAAATCAAAAGAAAGCATTAAGGTATTCAAAAATTATTTTAGTTACTTTGGCACTCCCACTCGTTTGATTACTGATAGAGGCACCAGTTTTACAAGCAAGAAATTTAAATCTTTTGTAAGCAAATTGGGTATAAAGCATATTTTGAATTCTGTTGCTACTCCGCGCGCCAATGGGCAAGTCGAGCGATATAATCGCACAATTTTGTCTTCTCTGAGTACCATGTCTCACGGAAAGGGTCCCGAAAAGTGGGACGATTATGTTCAAGATGTCCAAGTGGGGATTAACTCTACAGTACACGAGGTAACTAAGAAATCCCCAACCGAGTTATTATTTGGTAGGAAAGTGAATAACCCTTCTCAAGGGGTCTTAAGCGACGTCATTGATGATGTCGGTGGTGGTTCAATAGATCAAAGCCTACATGAAGTTAGAGAACAAGCTAAGAGTATGATAGATAGGAATCAAGAACAAAATAAAGAAAGGTTTGATAGACGAAGAAAAAGGGTCACTAAATATAAGGAAGGAGATCTCGTCAGAGTAATTAGGGCCATAACTGGGGGTACGGGACAATCAAAAAAACTTGAACCAAAATGTCAAGGGCCATATAGGATTAAGAAAATATTACCTCACGACCGTTTTGTGATAGAAGACACTCCTCTGACAAAAAAAGGTAGACGCTACGAAAATACCGTATCAATAGACAAAATATTCCCATGGTTAAGTTTCGACAATGACCCTACTAGCAATACATCAAGTGATAATAGTTCTGTTGAAGAATAAGCATTGTTCAGATCAGCTTAAGCAATCACTCTTATAAAATACAGATACTTTGTTTTAAATATTATTCTAAGTTAGATGTTGATTCATTACCATTTTGGAGCATGATTACATTATTTAAATCATGATTGAACATGTAATACATGTCTTAAAAGTACCAGGAGGTACTTTTGAATGTTAAAGACGGATCTTTAACATCTTAGTTTATTTTATAATCTTTAAATTTATTTTTAAATGTATAAGATTCTAGCTGATTATGTTGAAACTTATGTATTCATTTGCATTAATGCATGTAATTTTAATTTTTAATATGTATTCTCATTCTTCAATCAAAATATTATCCTTGAGTAATTTTGTGTGAAAGAGTAACAAACTTTATGTTCACATACTTTCACATCTTTAATTTTAGTATAATTCTATTAAAATAATATTTTTTATATTATATTGTAATTACTATATTGAACTTGCTATAATTCTTAAACGAAGGGACTCGTTTAGAATCGGATGGCCGACTGTAACAATTTATTAATCCATTTCCGGTTTATTTCAACATTTATCTGATATCTGGTTAAGTTGTAATAGTTGCTGATTTGACTTGTGACAATTTATTATTACACATCCGGTATATTTAAACATTTTACTTGATATCCGGTTAAATAATAGTTGCTGATTTGACTTGTACTACCGGTGGGGATATAACCAGCCATTCGACTCGGAACGAGCCCAGTCGTACGAATACTACGAAAGTGCTAACAAGTGTTACTTTGAGTTGTGAATGTTCAATTTAATCAATATAAAAATTGAATTGAATAAATCGTTTTATTTCGAGAGAAAAAGGAGTGTGTGAGGTGCAGTTTTCAGTTGGATGTAAACTTTATCACTACACACAAAATTACTGCTTTTTACTTTAAAGGTAACGTTCTAGGGTTAACTAAAGAAATATTTTAACTTTCCTTTTTATCACGATTATTTTCATAAACTTAGCGGGAAGGCGCTGGATGCAGGCTGCCACCAGCCGGCCATTATGGAAATCATTGGGGGAGGCCTATGTTCAGCAGTGGACGTCTTATGGCTGAAATGATGATGATGATGATGATTCTTCTTCGCCTATGTAGACACTGACATTAGAATTTTAAGAGCCGATTCGTCTTATATGGCTCAATCAGAAACAGTTAACCCTTAAGTAGGCTCTGATGGCCAATTGGCCATAGAGCCCAAATAAATTTGAACTTTATGCTGTGAAGGTATGGTTGAAAACGAATGATTTTTTTATTAGGGTACTCTACGAAGCGTAGAATTTACCTTATTATTTCTTTCGGACTATATTGCAAACTAAACTGGGAATACCATATCAAAAATTATTTACAAGTCGCTACATTTTGAAGAAAAACCAGAACCGAGAAATACACATACTCTCTGTATATAAAGAGTCAATATCTAATTATCTAATTAGTAGACCGCGTTATTTTACAAGGTACCTATATGTACACGTAAAAGCAGTCGTACCTATAATATTATTTAACATTGTTCCATAAACTATACAAATAACGCTTTACAGAGCCAAAAATATCCATACAAACACATACAAGTCACGAATAACGGCACAAAACATACCCAACGACCACACAAAGCCGATATCACCGCCTTTTTCCGCAGTTTCAATATCCCAGCAGAGACATGGCACAGCCCAAATACAAAAGCCAGTTTAAATATAAAATTTTTGCATAAATGAAAGAGGAAAAGAATAAAGTATTGAGAAAATTAACAGTTTTAATGAAAAGAAGNATTCGACTATTCGCTATAACCACTATTCGCGGCAACTCTAGTATGTACATATTAGTCACGCCGACAAAAGGGTAGAATAAAATTTGGTAAAAAATTTTTTTTTGGAGTAGCTCCCCTACGTGTAAAGTGGGAATGAATTTTTTTTTCTACCCCATCGTGTGGGGTATCGTTAGATAGGTATTTTAAAATGGGTTAAGTCCTAAGGCACCCCCTTGGATTTTGGGGGTTACCTACCGATTCGACGATTGAAAGACAATCGCTCCCCCTCCCCCCGTATCATGACATAAACAGACGCAGACTTGCCATGCAGATGTGCGTCAGTGAGTACTAATCTGCGCGATTTGTGTCACCCCCTGATGGTTGGCACCCGGGGCGGACTGATTCCAGTCCCTAGCTCTTCGCATTATAAAATCATCGAAACGCTTAGTGCGAGCTGATGGAACGTCGACAATGTAGGGATGGTACGCTAGCCTGCGTCAGTGCGTCTGGTTCTGGAAAGGGGCTGGTGGAATTAGGCCGTATAATTCCTTCGCTCATTTTCCGAAGTGTAAACCTGTAGAAAACCGGTACTGATTCGAAACGAACCATTAATTATGTACCTAGTTAAAGCTACACTTTGTAACAAGTATCCTTCGATCAACAATACCTACCAACTAGATATCAAGTCAGCGTAAAAATTACGTTTCGGGAAATAGAGCGCACTTAAGGTCTAGTTGGCATTGTTGTATCTACTTGTTAAATTCTAATAACCTGTTCAATTGGTGCCGTAGTATCTGTCAGTTGGCCGAAGTCCTCATGCGTCGGAGCAACATAGCAACACTTGTTCGTTGTAAACTTGTCTACCTTGATCTGGGTGCCTTTAACTTTTGGAGCCAAGACCTCTTCCAATTCCGTGACTCCCACGCCTTTGTTTTGCCTATCTTTCTCCACATTTCTCTTATGATGCATTCGACCAAGCCTGCGTTGGTTTCTGTTCATTTTGTACAGGATAAGTCATTTTACGAGTAATTTAATTCACATCCTCCAACAATAAATCCTTTGCGTGATAAAAATGTGCGTTGAGAAATACAAAAATTACATTATTGACTTTGACAGCACCTGACAGCACTAAGTTTTTTCGTTCACCTACTTTAAGTTTTCAATTTAACTCGTCTTCACTAAACGAAGAAGGTTTGAATATGGCTTGAACACTGCTTGAACAATGGCTTAGACGATATTTTCACAAAAAAAAAACCAAAATCTTGATAAAGAAAATAACATCCATTTAGCTAATAGGTGTAAGCATTTTTAAATCGAGGGTGGCCACCAGGATGGTATTGGTAGAAGAAGATAGTATTAGTAGTTGATTCATGATGAGCTGTGTGTGATAGTACATATTATTTATTCTGTGGTGATACCAACAAAAATCGTGGAGACAGGAATACATCGTCCGATGGCAGACCCAAAACTACACACGGATGCTTAGTCAAAAATTATGGGTAAATAGCAGTAGGTGATAGGTAACAGTCACACGTTACATTTTATCAGCCAATGATTCGATGATCTGACTCCCACCAAGGTAAATGNGTAAAAGTTTCTGGAGTGAACTCCTTCATGCACATGCATCGTCTTCGTTTCAGCCAAATAACGTCCACTGCTGGACAAAGCCCTCAAGGATTTCTTTAACAATCGGTCCTGCGCTGCCCGCAGCCAGGCTCTTCCCGCGACCTTCACTAAATCGTCGGTCCACTTAGTGGAGGGCCTGCTCACGCTACGTCTTCCAGCACGCGGTCGCCACTCGAGAACTATTCTGCCCCAATGGCCATCGTCTCTGCGAGCTATGTGCCTCGCCAACTGCCACTTGATTTTAGCATTTCTGCGAGCTATGTCAGTCACTTTGGTTCTCCTGCGGATCTCTTCATTTCTCATTCGATCACGCAGGGAAACTCGGAGCATAGCCCGCTCCATCGCCCGGACATGCATATGGCTTGCTAATTTTATGTAGACTTTATGTATTGGTTATGCAGGTAATTCCCCGTCACTGTAGGTAGGTACAATATCAATAACTTACTATCAAAGAAGAAGATAATGGTTTTTATCGCCTTTGATACCTAACCATAGCCAGTGCATTGTATGATAAAACTACTTTCCTAAGTAGGTAGGTACATAGTTCTTAAGTTGTTTTATACCTATTCGTTAATAATATTACCTTACTTGTTAATTTAATGTTTAATATTTTTTATGTTTAAAGACATAAGAAACGTATAGATTTTAAGCACTTACTTACAAGCAACTGTAATAAACTTTAAATAAAAAAAATAACGGGTAATTTACGCGCGTATTCACAAACATTACTATGAGGTCTCACAATGCGCGTGGAAGCACAGGGTGACACACGAACCAATCACAAGAGCTTTACTCAACGCTGTGCGTTCGATTTTCTGCTTCACTTAAGCAAGCATCGTTTGTGAATACCTACAGGCGAGTTTTTCAGTGTGATAGGGTGCGTTCCCATCCCACGGGAATTCCATTTGCGGGATCCAGTAATGCAGGGTCCCGCACTGTGTGAACAACATACATACACTTATTGTAAGTGTCTTTGAAATTCGAATAACAAATTCGGATGGATCGGTTTTTTGCGGGACACTGCCAACGGGATGTTCGTGTGAACGTTAATATGTATACCTACTGTTAAACGGGATCCTGCAAAAAACAGTTCGGAACAAGCCCTACTTTTGCGAGATTTCTTTAAAAAACTGGGCAGTATTTTTATGCATTTGCAAACTATTTATCTGTCTGTGGAGGAACACTATAATGTGGTCGCGATCCTCATCAGTGAGGGACCGAGGAACAAAGATTAAGAAACTATTTATGTATGATACCTATCTATTTAAGTGTTCTTTGAATCAATTTATTTGTTATTCTTTATCACATCAAACGATATAATATAAACAATTTAGCAGGCAAGTACTTTCCAAGTCTTATCATTGTTACTGTAAAAGCTTAAAACTGGACATTGGAAACTGATAGGTTACCTTGTTTATGCTAAACAAAGCAGGTAGCTATTTGACTGCACCTTATGTTAATGCAGTCTAGGATGGTACCTACATACCCTGTAAGTGTGGCTATTCACTCTAGCCTTGAAGAGGGCCGGATTATAGACTTCGGGAAAGGCAGTGAATTCCAATCCCTAGATATTCGTATTATAAAAGAGTTAGCGAAGCGCTTAGTGCGAGCTGGTGGATTGTCGACAATGCAAGGATGGTACGCTAACTTGCGTCTGGTTCCCCGGTGATGGAAGATAGGTCCCTACTTACCTACATCCTCATTCCTCAATCAATATTCCTTGTTTTCCGCCAATCCACTACGTCAACCTCCTGGTGATGAGTCTTATGCCCGTTTTCACCATCAATCCCTAATAAGTGACCCTATGGTAACACAACATGAATTTTGTTTTCAAATTGGTCACGTAAAAATTAGGGATTGATAGTGAAAACGGGCTCTTGGACAGGCTACTAATTTTACTGCACAAAAAATATTCTGTAATTTTCAGTAACCATTCTATTGGCCATTTATTGTGTCCAGTTAACGGACTGGCGTATTGACTGTGACATAAATAAACCGCGATAAGATAAACATAATATTATGAATACAGTATTTTGTGGTATTACTTAGGTACATTTGTGCGCACCGGTTCGTACGTAACAGTCGCTGGATTAAAAAGAACTGTCTGATATCATCTTCAATACAATGTGGTTACGGAATTCGTGAAATTTCTTTCATTGCAAATGTAAGTTTTACACTAACGTATTTTTATGTAGCCTCCAAATAAACTGCACTTAACTTCTATACTTAATTGATTAATTGAAGCGTAATAAGGGTGTTATGTGTGAACGAACTGTTTATGTAAGATTTTTACTATCGAGGCGTTTTGAAGCGTCTCAATGTGAAAGACAGTGAGTGAAAATGAAACTGAAAATAGCATTGTAAGTACATAAAGCTGCGAAAAAAGTCGATCTATTGCAAAAATAAGAACGTAAGTTACAAAGGTTGAATTCCCAACAGAGGTTCGTTCGTTCGTTTCAGCCGAAAGACGTCCACTGCTGGACAAAGGCCTCCCCCAAGGATTTCCACAAAGACCGGTCCAGCGCCGACAGAGGTATTAGGATTTAATTAAAATGGAATCATTTTTTCATTAATTTACTTAGTAATTATGGAAAACTGAAGGGAAATTGTGGATTAAATGGTAATGGTTGAAAAAATATATAGGTACTTCACATAAATTAATCTCCGAATGTCAGCACATCACATCAGAACGCGGCATCTACTTATTTTGGTTATTATTTTGTGTTTGTAAAATTTAGCTGGACGTCTTGTGTGAAATCAAATTACTGAGACATAAAAATTAACCCCTTAATAATACCTACTAATTAGATTAATAATAACTTTAACTGTAAAATATTACTTTAGACATGGATAAGAATTGAATTGGCATTTCATTAATTAAACTATTTTGTTTTAGAAAACTGACAAAAAATTTGAAAAATAACGATAATGGATCAAATCACGGAAAACCTTTTTACATCGTTGCGCTCAAAAAAAGGCGAAGACGAAAAATATCAAGAAGTGCTCGGATATTTAGACAGCGGAGCCAATCCTAATGCCGCTGATCCTAAAAGGAAGGATAACAGACCCTTGCACATAGCTGTGCAAAATAGTGATTTAAAAATCGTTGAACTCTTACTTGACAGGGGAGCTGACGTGACTTTGAAAAATGGTCTCAACAAAAATCCATATGAGTTAGCCAAAGAATTACCTGAAGTCGATGAAGAAGTAGTAGCCTTACTACAAACAAAATTCGAGCAATTAAACATCGTCTCGAATGAGGTTTCAAGAAAAATACAAGGCAAAAATCTTACCCACAGTAAAAAACAACTAGGTTTCGACAAAAGAGAGGGCACTGCTAGTGGTATCGACGGTCAGTTTTACGAATCAAAAATATTAAGTCTTATATTATTTCGATGCCTTACTGATGCGACAATCGAGTACTTTTATTTGGGTACGAATGTTAATAATGTAGGAGCACTGGACGACGTCTGCTTGAGATATAAAATATATGGAGAATCAAAGGACAGAATGCTCTTCATGCAAGCTAAACATAGACAACAAGACGGCATAGCAAAAAAAGTAATAACTTTAGACGATTTAAAAAACTCCAATGATTATAAACTTATTAAATATTTTGAGAGTTATGAACAAATCAAAAACAAATTCAAAAGTAACAAAGATGACATCATGTTTAAAGGCTCCTACGAGGACGTAGATTGTGATTTAGTACTATTCACGCCTTCTGACAATATTATTGAAAGAAAACATAAAGCAGAAAAGTCTATTTTGCGGGGCCACCGATTCGAAAAACTTTTTTGCTCTCGTAAAAATATAACATTTAGCAACATAAACGAAAATTTTCAAATAAGCGATGTAGCATTACTTCAAAATTTAATTATATTTAAGCACGTTGAAGCTTTAGGTGAATTATTAAAGGCTTTTATCTTGACTGACAATGAGAAAACATATTCTAATATGTTGAAAAAGGACAATATTGTACAAAAGTACCATGCCCTTTTGACACAAAAAGTAATCCATGTAGGTGCTATTGAACAAAAAAGACTTGAAGAAGAAAAACCTAATTTAACAAATTTTGGTGAAGGAACTTCATCACAGTGTTCAATTCAGGAAAGTAAGGTTTCAGGAAAAGAAATTGAAAATGCAAATCTAGTGGAAAAGTATCGAAAAGGAACTTTCCATAGCAGCTTCTTTGACGACGAAGATGCATGTATGCGTTTATTGAAGGAAAAACTTTTTGAAAATAATAACCCATCCCAAAAAGGTGAAGAAAAAAAAAGAAAAGATAAAAGTAATAAAAAAAGTTACGAAACTGAAATTGAGGAATTTAAATCACAAAAAAAATCTTTCAAACTTCCTGTATCGTTCGGGAAGCTCGATCTGACACTCAAGAAAGGTAAGGAAAAAACCAGAATAGAATATTTAGTACGGATAATTATTATGTTGGCAAATATTGCCAAATATGAAAAAAAGAATGTAATCAGAATTGATAAAAATATTTTCTGTAAAAACAAAGAAGAAGAAAAACACGTTAATAAAGGATTTATTGATAACGAAGGTGGAATTGCAGGTTTAGTTGGTAATTTGCTGACTTTTGACAGTGAGACAGAAACTTATCAATTTCGCGATGTAGAAAAAGAAAATAAAACACATGAATTGGAAGCAAATAGCAAACTTTTTTTAGAAGAACTAAATAAGCAATGTATAGAGCAATGTGAAGAGAAATGTAAAGATCAATGTAGAGAGCAATGTGAACATAAATTAGATATATATCAATTTAGATTTGACATTGCCATAGACGATTTTCCAAAACTTGCTTTTTATTGTACCGAAGATGAAAAACTTAATGCAAATGATTTTTTAAATAAATATTGGGTTTTAAGTAATCAATGCTCACAGAGTGAAATAGAAGATATTTTAAAAATGGAAATTGAGTCTCAATTGCGCCAAGAAAACAAAAATAGATTACTCCGAATACAATCACATGCAATTTTCTTAAAATTTCACGACCAAGTTCAAAAATGGTGGATGAAAAATAAAAAAGCTAATTATAAAACCAAGATGTGTCAATACTATGAAAAAGCTAAAAAAGAAATAGTCGATAGCCCTATATTGTCTGTTTTAAATTTTATTATGTTAAACACTATCAAAAAGAATCTCATCAAATTTAAAAGCGATATTATTGATACATTAGGGTTACAAATATTTATGAATGATCCAAACACAAACGTGTTTAACATCACTGCATCTGAAGGTTTTCTAACCATTATCAAATTAGCTCAGTTTTTCGAAAACCACGGAAACACTGCATTTTTGGACTTTGAATATATTCTGGAAAATAAGTACTTTGAAGATATGAAATCGGAACTACAAACAACTGAGCTCGACACTTTCATATTCCTTCAAAAAAATCAGCAGAACACCCAAAACCTCTGCCAAGTTATTGATATTATCAAGGAAAATAAGAAAAAGAAATGTTTTCTAGTGACTGAGAAAAAGATTGTTGATATCGTCAAATCTCAATGCAATGTCGAATGCCTTTGGCAAGACGACAATATTTGCGACCTAAATTCTGTTTGTGATAGTGATGATGTGTCCAGAAATTGGACTCTTATTTTTCAAGAAGAAGAAGTCAAATTTAATAGAGTTATAGAAGAAGAATCAAAGAGATTAATTAATTCTCATATACTTTTAAAGCTAATAAAAGGAGAAAAAATTGAAATAGGTAATCCCTTAAGAAATATAAGATACAATGAGGTTAAACAATATTGCATTCCTCGTAATTTAGATCGCGGTGAAGAATTTATGATTAAATCTTTTAAAGATATCAACGAAAATGTGGTACTCATCGTGGCAGAACCTGGTATGGGTAAATCGGTATTGATGAATCAACTCGCTATTCAGACAAAAGAAATAGAACATGAATTTTCTGATCTCAGTTCGTGGATACTATATGTAAATTTAAATGACTACTCGTCTGACTTTTCAAAGTGGCCTAACGATAACATATCGAAAGAAGAAGCAATAATATTTATTTGTAAGACTGCTATAAATAAACTTTGCACAAACAATGGAGCACAGAATATCGGCACAAGAACAAATGTAAAAAATGCGTTCAAAATCAAAGTAGATGCAGGAAATAATGTGCAAGTAGAAAGTTTCATTAAGGACCCACTAGTCTCGTTTGAGTTGCGCCTGTTCATAGATTATTTAAACAGGGGAAATCTAATAATAATATTTGATGGGTTTGATGAAATCTGTCCACAATATGAAAAGAAAGTAATATGTTTACTAAAACATCTTACAAGAACCTTTCATCTTCCAAATTGTGAGTTGTTACAACCTTTTGACCCTATGATCAATGTAAAAAACGTTATATCTTTGCTACAAAAAACAGAACCATCAACTTCGAAGACCTGTAATTGTCCTCGAATGGGTGCAAACCAGAACCGCATATGGGTAACTACACGATCATACAATCATATCAAAAACGTTCTAGAAACGGAACTGGGAAGAACTGGATTTACACTTCGCCCACTTTCGAAGCATGAACAGACCATTTATTTAATGAAATATTTTGAAATAAACTTTCGAATATCGGACTTGAAAAAAGAAGAAATAGACAACCTGAACATATTTTTCGATTATATGCTTAATAGACTATCTGATGAAAGCCGACACATAACAATGGTAAGTGTCCCTCTGTACACTGTTTATGTCACACTAGTGAGCTTTTTTCATAACAAATTTTCTGCAAATCCATTAAATTGTTACTCAGATGATGAAGTGAGAGATTTGAAAAACAAATGTGCTGATGTTTACTCAGTTTTGACTAGTTATGGACCAGTTTTCGAACGACAGTCAAATGTTCGTGCACTTACTGCAGTATCAGAAAATCCACTTCACCTATACATGGCAGCGGAATATTTTTACAGCCAAATCAAATACAATGAGAGTGAAGACCAAGGTTATGATAAATGGGATATTAACACAGAATCGTTCAATTTATTCAAGAAATTCCTTGACATCAAATTCAAAAAAATACTTTTTGAACAAAAAAACTATGTGGATCCAAGCAAGTCTGCTATCGAAGAGACTTTGGAAAATCAAAGGTTAAAATTTGTTGAAGACCATAAAAAAATGGCCCTGTGCGCAATATTTAACCGTATCGATTTGGAACGGTTACTACCTGAAAGTGTTTTAGACGATATAGACAAAATCATGATACAAATAAACACTGGGAAGGAAAAAACTGGTATCATAGTAACAGTCATCGATAAAGTTCCAAGATTTGTACATTTAGTCTTCGCAGAATATTTTGCTATCGAGTATATATGTGATTTGCTAATTAAAAGTTCGAATTCTGAAATGAGTAGTCCTGATATAGAAGAACTATGGCGTTTTATAATGAATATAGTGCTATACAAAGCTAGTGGGGGCGTCCGTACATTCTTTGATCATAAACTAAGAAACGATTCTGGGTTTATGAATGTAATAAATTCAGAGCAAAATAAAAAGATAGTTTTCAAATCATTCATACAACAGGGGAAAGAAAACCAAGTAGTTCCGGAAGGTTTTAATTTTTCAATTCTCAAAACATCCCTGAATATTGCTGTTGAGGAAAATTTATTAGATATACAAAATTATATATTTGAGTGTATTCAATGTAATTTGAATGAAGAGAATATTGATGAATTTACGGAACTCACATCCAATAGTTTACTTCTTTTCAGTGCCCTTGGATCTAACAACGATGACCTAATACATAGATTTAAACAATGCTTAAATAATATATGGGATGATGATGATGATAAGTTTATTGACTTTGTTTTTCCGGCGTTTGTAAGGAAAATACTTCCATTCAAAATAAATCTACAAAATTTCATGTCTATATGGAGAATGGTGCAACGCATGATACCCCAACTTGCTGACGTGGACATCGATACAGCAACTGAAATTACGCCAAATATGAGAAGTGCTCTCTCAGATTACATAAAATTATTTTGGGAACTGGTTACTGATACATATAACTCTCAAAGTTGAAAAANTTAGAATTGAAAAAGTAAATAAAAGCTTGTAAAAAGAGAGATTTTATGCCGAAAACAAATATTATGAACAAATTAATTAATGCTTAATTATTATACTGTGGCCCCGGGCAAGTAGTGATCAAATTTCTATAGAAAATTTTATTGTGATTTTGATTGATGACTAATGAAGAATAATATTATGTAGATATAAGAATAGATGTTCTCATTTCTTTTTCCTAGACATACAAATATACTATCCGATTGAGCTAACTACCCACCTCGCTGAAATGTAACTCTCCTTCGCACTCACCCACACTCCTCCCCGCGTTCGGCCCCTCGCGTCTGTACCATCAACGTGACGTCACGGCTGCCGGGTGCGCAGTTAACTTAATTGGGTTGTAATTTTTTACCGATAATTTAAGGGTAAACTTAGTGTTTGTTATTAACCCTTATCGCTAAGTTCTCGGAATAAAACGATTAATTATTATTATTATAATAACAAATTATTTAATAAGAACAAACTAATTATATTGATGTTATATTGATTTATATCGATAATAGCCTACCTACATTATTATATTAAAAAATATTATTATGATAGTTGTTTTTTATTTATTTCTTCGAATTACCTAAGTACCTACCTACTCCAGCCGTTTTTGAATTTTCTATGAAATTACAAATAAAATATTTAAATGAAAACAAAACAATCATTTTAAGAAAGTAGGTATTTAATAATAATTCTGTAAAGAAAAATTTTACGTTGCATACCTACATTACAACCGGACTTCTTTGATGACTTCGATCTATCACATCGTATACAGGGTTAAATTTTAACTTCATACTTAATCGAAACTTTTCATTAATGTTTGCATTTTGCATAAATTCGCAGTCTTACCAATTACTAAGCATTCGCATACTTTGCAACTGCACGCTTTCTTTTATTCTTCTTAATATTCATATTTCATAAACTTAGTTGGTTTTGGTAAAGAAGTTTCTGGTTTACTATGAGATATTGAGTCGGTAAAATCTTTGTGCGGCACTTTCATAATTTGTGCACTTATCTGAGCTGCATTCGTATCAAATTCTTTGTTGCGAGTTGCGAGAGCTAGTGACGGTCGCGCTTAGAGAATGTGAGAGTTGTAATGTTTCAGTGGACAATGTGGACATATTGTTACTATTATATTTGTAAGTTTTTTTAGACATGAGGACATTTGAAGACGCTCTTTGAGGCAGTTTTTTTCAGGCGGTTTAAAGGAATATTTGCTTGGGCTTCTTACTCCCCTGGAAATATTTTTGAGCTTTGTCTTGTTTACATGTACAGCATACTTTGTTTCATAGTGCAAAGCGTTCGAAGGAATCGCGGTTGGTGCACGAACAAATTGATATTTTTCTTCTCTACCTATGTGGTGGTTTACGCAAAGTTTTTAAATTTGAAAGTTTCATGCTGGCTTATATTGACAGTCGTGCTTCTTCGGGGGTTCTTTAGGTTTCGGCTCTTTTTTCGGTCGCGTGATAGATGCTGCACTGCGACAACATAAATTTGCTGACTTCACGACCTGCAAAATAGTTTGAATTTAGAACCCACCTAAGGGTGAGGCCCCATTAGTGACATGGGATTAGTGACTAAAGGATCATTGGCTTAATAGATAGAGGTAGGTACTAAAGCCCGGTCCGTGAGCACGTAGAATTTTGTCCAATGACCCCTTAGCTACCCATCCTTATCGCTCGCGCGTAATTATATTGCTGTCGCGACTGTGCGACTGGCACCCGCAGTGATTGTGCGAGCGCAATAGCAACATAATTACGCGCGAGCGATAAGGATAGATAGCTTGGGGTCATTGGACAAAATTCTACGTGCTCACGGACCAGAGTATACATGATGTCAGGCTGGATTATGCGCACTGGTTTCGAAAACGGGGTCAGTTGACGGCCGCTCCCGCGTCGCTACCGCCCCGCTGCCCGTAAAATTCGAGGTAAGGCGTCCACTATCATTTATGCAGTGCTAGTAAATCATACAAAGCAAACTGCGCGGTGCGTTTAGCGCGAGCCAATGGACGCGTACCTACCTCTAGGCAACATGGTATTCAGGTAGGGGCTTCCATTGCAATTGGCACTCTTGATCATAATAACAAAGTTCAAATTCGTTACTTCGTTATTCGGCACTTTGACTCAGGCGCATTTACCGATAATTTTCGGAAGTGAGACAAAGCGAAACGAAATGAAAGGGGTGCTTCTTACACTATCCATTTCGGTCATATTCGCGTGTAGGATGCATAGACACTATTATTACGAGATTCATGGGTTGTAAGTATAAAAATAAAACACCAGTTTAAATAATATTTTTTAATTCGTCGAATAAAATTAATCTTTTTGTAAATAAAATCATTTTTTAAAGTAGACAAAGATACAAATCGCTAATTCGTGAGTGACGTTAGATACAAAATAACAAATTGATTTGTCAAAACTATTTACAACGGAAAAAAAACTTCGAAAACACAATAAAATTATTGGCACGAAAAACGATGAGTCAAAAAATCCGTAGTAGGTATCACACAAGCGATTAAAGTTTTTTGAAGACTAACGCGCTTAGTCTCTTTGCATTTGATATCTAAAACAAGTTTGTTTTAACCCAAATAGCGTTAACACTTTACAAGTTTTTAAGACTTTTGCAAAGGTCAATAAATTGCAGTCTGAGATTCGAAATAAAAATATTTGACAACAAAGAGCGGACGTGTTACAATCTGGGGACAGAATATTCAGCTTACCAGGCATTTTTCATTATTTAGCTTTTAAAAACTCCATAGGCGATTAATGCCATTGGCTAAATTAGTCACAAAGCGTTCTGTGAAGAAAAATAAATACCCCGCGTATAGTAATAATAAAAAGTTGCAAAGTATCTACCGGTGAAAAAAATACAAGATTCCCCAATATCAATGAAACTGTCAACTTACATAAAATCGCTAATGTGATGTGACCTTAAAAATTAATAGTTCGATTTTTTTACATCGATTGAAGGTACGATTGTTCGATATGTTTCGCTTACGTTTATTATAAAGAGTATTATTATTATTCTATAATACAAACATTATGTACATTTCGTTATATTTAACTGGCTTAACTAATGAAGGCACCAGAGTGAGGTCGGTGGAGGTTTAACACCTGTAATGGAAACAAAGTTTTATACATTAGGCAAGAATTAGAAAGAAAGATATCTCTGTATATTAAAATGACGTTATTACGTTTAATTAATTAAGGTCAAACTAAAAAAAACGTTTAATAATTCACATGTTGCTCAAAATTCTAAAATAGATTTCTTACTATTTACATGTTAATAAAATTATAATTATTTCGTGTTATAATGTGGATTGCTTGTGCAGAATGCATTTTTTTGCACTATATTTTAGATTATTTCGTGTTATAATGTGGATTGCTTGTGCAGAATGCATTTTTTGCACTATATTTTAGTTTAGTTTATGTGTATTAATTATTAAATTAATATGAACTTACACAAATTCGCACAACTATCGTCTCTAAACGTCTGTGCTCCAAACTATCGCATTTGTACCCAACGCACAAGATGGACAATTCTGAAAAAACATAACGAATTATAAACACAATTTTTATTTTATTTTAAACCTATAAATTGGCAAAATTTTTTGTAGAGTAGATCCACTCATTCCACTCCCATTCGTCCTGTGAATGTCGTAAAAGGTATATTTTCACTGAAGAATAAACTTGTCATTTTGACATATTTCCCATACAGTGGGTCTAGACAAAGTGCAAATTATAATCGCAAACCAGTCGAAAAGTGGTCGAAAAGCCCCTTTTTTGTATGGAGTTTTGACGGATTCGATTTTCGATTCGATCAAAAAGTGCGTTTTGTCTAAGGGGGCTGAAACTGTTAATATGCCAAACCTATTCTTCAGTTAAAAGTTATCCGACGATTGAAATATTAGCCCTAAATCCAATAAATAAATCTTTATTTTACTCACACAAAAATCGTACATAGTTACATAGTGAATGTATAAGATAAGTTTGATGTTCATTCTTTGTGAGTCAGATGCCTATGCTAAGTATTTAGTATACCTGTGGGTCTAGACAAAGTGCACATTATAATCGCAAACCAGTCGAAAAGTGGTCGAAAGGCCTTTTTTTGTATGGAGTTTTGACAGATTCGATTTTGCATTTTGTCTAGGGGGCTGTATTACCGAGCCCCGATTACGGTAACTTTTAACGTTTCCAATCCAGACGCGCTTCATCGATTCTGCGATAAGATTGGTCAAAACAGCTGACGTACGCTGTTGAACGACCAATCGTATCGCAGAATCGATGAAGCGCGTCTGGATTGGAAACGTTAAAAGTTACCGTAATCGGGGCTCAGGTCAACTAAACCCAACCGGTCTAGCCAGGGTGGGGAGTGTAGGTCAAATCCTCCATTTGCCTCTGGTAAATAAGTATGGGGCATGCTCCTACAGATAAGTCTAAATGACCTGTGATGCTGATAATAAATTTAAAAAGAAACATGGATACTTACAACAATACTTTCAATGGCATTCGCTAACTGCTCCTCCATAATCTTAACATCTCCATGGTCTAACACTTCCTGTAACAATTGAAACAATATTTAATCAAAAGGCAAATTAATATTATAGACCAGCGGTTCCCAAACTTATTTAGTCTACTGCCCACTTTGAGAATAAATTATTTTTTAGCGCCCCCCATTTTTGTAGTCAAGAGTCGAGCTCAGTCGGTGTCTAAGAGTCCTCCTAGTAGATGACGTCTCCCAAGCCTCTACACAACGTCCCGATTTTTTTTCTGGGTCTCTTACCGCCCTCCTTTAAGCCTGCAGCGCCCACAAGGGGGCGTTATCGCCCACTTTGGGAAAGACTGTTATAGACAGACCAACCTACGCTATCAGATTCTGCTCTGATTATGTGAATATGAATTATTGAATGCAGTTCTCTTTCTTTCCAAAAATAAAGGAATGTTTTCTTTAAGTAAAATTTTCTATCTACAGTATTAAGAGTACTTTCCCTCCAGGTGGCATTACAAAATTCCACCCTGTATTATGTATAACTCAAAGGTGACTGACTGACATAGTGATCTGTCAGCGCACAGCCCAAACCACTGGATGGATCGGGCTGAAATTTGGCATGCAGGTAGATGTTATGACGTAGGCATCCGCTAAGAAAGGATTTTACGAAACTCCACCCCTAAGAGGGTAAAACGGGATCCACGTGTACGAAGTCGCGTGCCGCTGCTAGTTGAAGTATAATTTGAAAACACAAAATGAAAGAAATAAATCTCTCTGTGCATGTCTCTCCCCAACTTTTCTGGCCAGCATAGGAAGTGTCCACAGCTGGACAAAGGCCTCCCCCAAGGATTTCCACAAAGACCGGTCCTGCGCCGATCGCATCCAGGCACCACCCGCGACCTTCACCAGATCGTCGGTCCACCTAGCTAGTGGGAGGCCTGTCCACGCTACGTCTTCCGGTTATCCTTCGGCTCGGCTATCCTTGGGGGAGGCTTGTCCAGCAGTGGACATCTTTCGGCTGAAAAGAAGGTAGGAAGTGTATTGTGCCGGTATGCACAATACTTAATCTCTTCATATCTTATCTTGATCACGTTCACAGTGTCAGCACATTTATCACATATAAAGCCTGGTCCAGGCTTTAGTGTAGATGCTGTGACGTCATTTATCTATAATCTACATCTTATAAATACTCGTGTAGTACAGACTAAGTAATATCTGAGACTAATACCAACTCTTGTCTCATTTATACGGTCTCCTATAGATGACCCACGCTGAACTGTCCCACCAAATTCAATGACAGGGGGGCGCTACCATCGTTCAACTATATGGTTTCCAACATGGCAAAAATGGGACCCAGCGATCCGATACTGACGGTGGCGCCCCGCTGTCAATGTCGGCCGTTTGGTGTAGTGGTTCAGAGCGGACTACTATGCCGAGAGGTCCCGGGTTCGATTCCCGGCCGGGCAGAAATTGAAATGATGAATTTTAATTTCTGTGACGGGTCTGGGTGTTACTATGTATAATATTATGTATGTATTTAAAAAAAAAAAGTATATAAGTAGTATATCCGTTAAGCTTAGCACCCATAACACAAGCATTAAGTTGCTTACTTTGGGGCTAGCTGGCGCTGTGTGAAATTGTCCAAAGATTTATTATTATTATTATTAATGTCATGGATAGGACAGTTCAGTATTTTGGAACTGTAACATGGCACATGTATCATACCTCCTGACAGAGCTTGACGCTGTCCGCTATCTCGGGCACGGCGGCGCACAGTCGCGCGGCGGCGCACGCGCAACTCACGCTGGCCAGCCGCGCGGCGCCGTGCACCACGCCCGCGTTGCCCGCCAACCGCAGCGACGCGAACTCGCCGCCCGACCCCGGCACGGCGTACGTCATCGACGACACGGCGCGCTGCCACTCCTAAAACACGCGGCGGTATAAACCCGAACCCCTTTCGAAATAGACAACTGACTACAAAAAATATAGCACCTATCCTACTAATATTATGTCTGTTACCCTTTCACGCTACATATATTTGCTACCCTTCAAATGGCACTCGCCGCCGGCGCCCGGCACGGCGTACGTCATCGAGGACACGGCGCGCTGCCACTCCTAAAACACGCGGCGGTATAAACCCGAACCCGTTTCGAAATAGACAACTATCTGAGCAACTTACACTACAAAAAATGGCTGTGACATACGGACGGACAGACAGACAGACATGACGAATCTATGAGGGTTCCGTTTTTTGCCATTTGGCTACGGAACCCTAAAAAGGGTTGGACCTATCCTACTTATTTATGTTTGTTACCCTTTCACGCTACATATATTTGCTACCCTTCAAATGGCACTCGCCGCCCGCGCCCGGCACGGCGTACATCATCGAGGACACGGCGCGCTGCCACTCCTAAAACACGCGGCGNGAAAATGGCCTGAATTGCTTCGAGAAAAGGATGGTACGGCCGTGCCGCTTTTTTGCTCGACTTGGTGGGGGCACTGCCGTGCCCCCAGATTATTTGCTACCCTTCAAATGGCACTCGCCGCCCGCGATAGTAGGATATAACATTGGATAGTTTTTTATTAAATATTGACGCATTTGAATGGTCAAACTGAAATATAACAGATTATGTAAGAATTAAGAATATGGTTTTTAGCAGAACCATGTTTATCCCATCGGTTAAGCTTTCAACCACCATTTAGTAAGAATAAAGAACTCAGTTAACAAGGTATTTTAGTCACAACCTATTACGGTATTAGAATATAATCCACAACCATACTGACCTCTGTATCAGTCTTAGCGTCGGCGTCTCCTATGGACCTAACGAGCTCCTTCGAAATCGCCATTAAGAGGTAATTAGTAATTTTTGCTTTGGTTTCAACAGTCACTTCTCTGCCGCAGACGGGGGTTATATCTTTGCAGAGTCTCGTCAAATCGTCGTCTGCGGTGTTGTGTATTCTATCGAACAGGTCTTCGATCAGTTGGCTGACTAGCTGGCTCCTCATGGACGGGCAGGAGCACCTGGCGTCCGAGGTGATGTAGCTCATGCTGTGATGCATCCTCCCATAGTCGGTCTTCTTTGGCACGGCCGTATATATTGAATAGCCCTCGTCTATGTATTCCGTTCTCTCCGGCTGGAGTTCCACCCGCGACGCGTGGTACGACTGCCGCATAGTCTCACTCCTCAATTCCTCTAACTCCTCAGTTTTGATCGACAACTCGTGGCTGAGAGTTTTGATTTTTTCGTCACATTTCCTTTTGCACTGTTGCAATGCTTTCTGAGTTATAGCTAGCTGCTTTTCCAGAGATTCCACCTGAGAACACACGTCTTCTTAGAAGGTCTTCCATGACACCGCTGCATGCATATTTACATTCTTCCGCCATGCATTAAACCGCCCAACAATAAAACCGTCGATTCCGAGTGGGTAAAGCCAACATGCGTCGCGTTAACGAAACAAACAAAGCGCAAACATTCAAAGCGTTAGCAAAAAGAGTGCCAAAGCATCAACACATTCAAATTTTAACTACTGTTTAATCCGAAACCATAGTTATCTAGTCATATTTTTAATCTTCTAATTAACCTTAACTAAACAAGGCATGAAAGTTCGTCAACAATTAGACGAAACATTAATCGGTCTGTTTTTATGTTCATTTTGGCAGTTATAAATACTTAGGTATTATTTAAAATCATGCGGAGCTTAAAATTCATTCAGTTAGATGTCATTGTACAATTAAGTGGTTATTAAGATTTTTATCAAATACAAAATCTTTGATATCTCAATGTTAAGACCTTTCGCTAGTTAATTAGAAGATTGTAATTCAGTTAAAATAATCCCAAGTCGATAAATGGTGAGTTAGTATCAATCGTTACCTCTTCCTTCAGTTCGCTGTTGGTGACTTCCAAATCTTGGTTGTTCTTGCACGTCCTGTGCAGCTCCTTGCGAATGCACTCCAGGTCACCCATGAAGCTGACCTCTGTCTTCTTGGAAGACTCCCTGTGGCTCTTCAGATCGTCGTCCAGCTGTTTGTTGATCTTCCGCAGTTGCTCCATTTCTTTCTGAAAAGTTATTTTAAGGGACGTCTAAAGTAGGGATTTTCCAATACTAAAAAAGAACACTGCCAACAATTTGATTTTTACGCAAACACGCGTGAATAAAGTGGGACCCTAATCCAAGATAATGATTTTACTCAAACTTCCATCGCAAACTGAAAACTAAGAAAGTAAGTGTTAGTACCTAGTTGAAAAAAACGAGCTTCACAGTAGTTTTTCTTGTATTCACACATTTTATTTCTTTAGAAAAGTTGGGAACTTTAATGGTCGCCGACATTTAACACAAAACTCCCGTGTTCACATCACCAACGTAGTCGTTTCGCTGTTATGGTTCCGTGGCGAAGGTGTGCTATAGGAGTCTCCTATTGTTATAGTAAAACCTACCTATTTCGCACTAATGATATCCAAATAAGGTCCCAAGGTGGACCGACGACATCATAAAGGTAGCAGGTAAACGCTGGACGCAGGCCGCTACCAAACGATTAACATGAAAAGCATTGGGGGAGGCCTATGTTCAGCAGTGGGCGTCCTATGGCTGAAATGATGATGAAATGATGATATCCAAATAACGTACCTTAAACTTCGCATCCAAAGCCTTGAAAGCCGTTTCAGATTTCTTGGCCTCGGCATCTGCTTTGCCGAACATTGCCACCAAGTTGGTGTTTTGAGCCTTCAGCGCCTTTGCATCTCTTTCGGCCTTCTCCAAGGCTATGCGGAGACCTGATTCGGATTCTTCTACTTCTCGCAGTTTCTTCTTCATTGGTTCAAAACACTTCTTGTAAGTGTCCCGCTCGGATTCCAGTTTCTTTACCTGAAATGAACACAATTTTAAGGACAATCTTTTGGGTGACTGTGAAAAGCTATGTATTATATTTGAACATAAATACATAAAAGTTGTTGGATTATAGATCTATAATTTGTATTACCTACTTTCAACATGTGATCGCAAACAGCATCCTGTGTAGAAAATAATGAAACGCTGAATATCCAAGTGATGCTGGCATTGCCACTTCAGCTTGCTGATGGGGCAACAAGGTTCTGGAGGCCATGTATGTACCGGAAAACGCAGCGTGAGACGTCCACACACAAGGTGGAGGTGTTGGTGGAGGGTAGCAGGAAGGCGCAATCCGTTACCAACCGGGCGATGTGGAAATCATTGCCTATGTTCAGCAGTGGATATCCTGTGGCTGAAATGATGAACCAAGAGATACTTTACCTTCCCTTTCAACTGATTCTCCGTGGTCTGCGACTCCTCGATCTTCTTCTTGTAGCCGCCTTCCATCTCCGCCCACATGTCGTCGGCCTGAGTGAGCATCTCCAGGTAAGCTTGTTCGCGACGCTCCAGCTCTGCCACTCTGCTCTTCAACTCCTGCTCGGTGATCAGTAGCGCTCGTATCTTGCTCCCCATAGTCGGGTCTACTGGCAACTGAAATTTGCATTTTAAAAACTCCTAAAAAAACTCATAAAACTCGTTTATTTCTGATAGGCTTTAAAAAGCACTTTTACACGTCCCAGTATTAACCCTACCACTGCTTCAGGACAATAAATGGGCCAGTGCTGAGAAGAAGCAGCGCAAGAAACTCAGTCACTATTATCAGTTAAAAAGTTAAAGAGGAAGGTTGAGATTGAGAGCACAAGAGCGCGCGGCACAATGAGGGAGGTCCACTCTCGCCGCAATGAGAGAGGAATGGCGACGGATTGTAAAGCTTGCCACCAAATCAGGTGTGACGACCACGACCACTCTGGCGAGAGTGTAGCGACGAAGAAGAAAGATTATTATGTTTGAATTATGTTTGCTGACGAGGAAATAGCTTTAGATAGTAGGGAAGTACCTAATTACGCTCCTTAACTGAGCCCTAGCATGTATAACTAGATCCATGAATTTTTATAATGCTTTTATAGGCATAACGTTAACACCAGACATAAAGATAGGCTATACTTACCACCTTCCAGAATCAAAATGCTCAATTGTAGTCCTTTTTATATGGCAGTAAAAAAATTTAATAAAATACCGAAACACATAAAATTGGAAAATAAATTAAGACCGTTTAGTAATAAACTTCAAGATTATTGATCTCAAACTGCTTCTACTCACTTGATGAATTTTTTAGTTATCGCGACAATAATAATAATCTTTGAGATAGATCTGGATGACGTCTGTAATTTACAAATCACATATACCTCTGGGAGGTAGCAATGTAACATTTTTTTAACATCTGTCTTTAATATTTGTACATTGTGAAGTGAATAAAATGAACTTTCATGTGAACGTACGTAGTTATTATGAGTAATAAATTAATTAATTTTATCCATAACCTAATGACTAGTCTAATACTCTTAAATATCTATACATTAATGTACACCACACAAGAATGATACAACAAGAAATACCAAACCGAAACGGCACAATTAAAGCGGTCTCATCGGTAACAAGCAATCTCTTCCAGGATACCCTGGGAGTGATGATAGTTGAACAATAGGTATAATAAAAGGTATAAGTTGCACTAATTTCATTAACCAAACTAAATATTCTAGTAAAATGTTTAAAACTACACATCGATCACATTCTTAGATGTTCTGAGACACTCAAGTAATGACACGATAAAAATAATTGGAGTGCTTTCTACACTGCGTTCAGTGCACATTACCGTTTGTTTGTTGTGTTCTAAGAGCAATTGCTTATATTGACGCGATCTTAAATCACTAATAAATGTGCCGTCTTGTGATTCAATCATAAAGCACGATGATTGTGTTTCATCAGAGGAATCGTCATGGTCAAGGAGTTTAACGTTGTTACATGTTACGTACATTCTTAGTACGGTCTGATAATGATGTGTTACAGTGAAACATTTCATAGTAATTTTACTTATTTTGTTTCATTTATCTTCGGGAATTTGAATGCGATTTCGAATTATTTGCAATAAATCGACTTTCCATTGAATTACTTTGTATCAGAACAATAGATTTGACTCCATCTATTAAATTCAAACAGCATCAAATTATTCGATTATTATTCTGCATTACACCTCATTGTCAGTCACAGTAGAAATTGTAAGGACAAAAATTCGACTTGTTAAATTACTTATTGATAAATAGTACCTATACTATCGTTACATTCCCTCTAATATGGTCGAGTGAAGCGATGGCTGGTTCACTCGTCATGTCTGTGAACAGGCGCTGCTTTCGAGGACTGGTCAATCCAAGTTATTCAAATTTATGTATGCGAGTCATTTCTACTAGTACCTTAATAATTTATGTAAGTNGTACTACTATTTCTATTTATTTATATTAGCCGGCAGACAGTGGTGACTGAGTTTGTTGCGGCGCTTCTTCTCAGCACTTGCCAAATGTTGGTCTCGAAGCGCTGGTAGGGTAAAAAGATTATGAGACATGTAGAGGCTCCTTAAGAGCATATGACGATTTGTAAGAACTATTTATTAGTCTAAACAAATAAAGAAATTTTGACTTTGACTTTGACTATACTGGGGCAAGTGCAGCCTGTATTACAAAACTTGTGAACACGTAAAAATCACAGGTAGTAGAACAAACCTTCTCGTTTTCTTTCTCCTTGAGGATTTCGTTTTCAATCTTGTTGATCTGCTCATTCAACTTTCCTTTCTTTACTTCAGCGCCGCAGACCGCCGCCGCCATTTGCCGTTTGGTCGTTTCCAATTCTTCTTCTAATTCCTTTATCCTTTTCTCAAGTCCCTTCCTGATTTTTCCTGTTTGATCCTCAATTTGCTTCTTCTCTGTTATGAGTCTGTAATCAACGTCAAATATTATTAGATAATTAAAGAATCTTTCAAACTCATGAACACTTTATAATTAAGTAAACTGTGTACTGACATCATAACAAATAAAACAAACACTACCCAACTAAGTTTGTGTTTATTTATGTTCTAAAATATGGCCTTACTTTTAGTACACATTGTTTATAAAATATTTAATTGCACTATTTTAATTACACTTAACAATATTTGTTACACAATTAAAATATTGACAACAGGTCAAAAACATGGTCTGATATTGTTATAAAAACGATTTTTTTTCTTAAATAGCAAAATTTTCTTTGCAAACAGATGCAACGTCAATCATAATAATTAGTACATTTTTTGGACTTCGTGCAGTTCTGGTCCGCGTGATAGGAAAAACAAGACGTATAAATTGCAATAGATCCGCAAGCTTGCCGAAATCCGCGGCACAGGAAAAAGACACTTACACCTACGTAGTACTTAGTGCTCAGGACACATCGTGGCTTTTCTTTATTGCCATTCATTTATAACACGAATTTTGCGATGTGGACGTTTTGCAGTGATTACAAAGCGTTGTGAGTTGTTTTTTCGCTCAATGATCGCAGAGACGATGGCCGTTGGGGCAGAAAAGTTCTCGAGTGGTGACCACGGGCTGGAAGATGTAGCGTGGGCAGGCCTCCTACTAGGTGGACCGACGATCTGGTAAAGGTTGCGGGAAGAACCTGGATGCGGGCAGTGCAGGACCGTTTATTAAGGAAAACCTTGGGGGAGGCCTTTGTCCAGCAGAGGACGTTATTTGGCTGAAACGACGATCGTTTTCGGTCTTGATTCTGAGCATAACCTACTTATTTAGAACGTTTTGTTTGCTTTTGATCGTAACAGGCGAACAGCTGGGAAACTTACTTGAGAACTTGTTGTTCCAACTCCTTGGTCGTAGGCGCGGACGACGTGTTGATGTCATTCCACGCCACCAGCGCGCCGCAGCCGGCTGGCTTCTGCGACTCCTGCTTCACTTGCGCTATGAACGCCTTCGTGTCTTGGCTGTACGGCGCCATTCGACTGATCAGCGCTCGCTGCAATCACGAATAATGGAAAATTCAGGGCCTGTCTCCTTTAGATGCTGATAGAGTCCCTAAAGCTCAGTAGGAACTTATACCATAATTTTGCGATACACAGATCTTGGATGGACATAATATTATCTGGCGGGAAAAGTCACCGGTAATAAGCAACCTGTATCAGGAACAAGACAAAATGGCCTTTACTAACGGATTGAATAAACAAAATGTATGGTGAAGCTTGTAGCGCAAGCTCAATTTGTCGCCAGTTTCCGAAACTTTTCGAGAGACGAATCAATATTTAATCAAAAATCGCCCAATTCAAAGGCAATAAATAATTTCTACCTCATCATTTAATTTAATTGTTACACGGTTTAAATATAAGTCGTTACGTATTAAATGTACCTAATGTATTAGCACAACTAGATGCAACCAAAAACTCGGCTTTTTAAAATTACCTGTCCCCCTGGCGACATGTTAACTCCAATAGCTTGCACGACATTCCATGCTATTAACGCTGGAACTGCCTTTTCTAACTTGTCTAGCCTCGTTAATAGTTCATTCTGGAATAATAGGTTAAGTAAACGTTAAACTTTCTTCTTATTTCAAATAACTACCAAACAGCGTCAACAGTTTATACGATTACCTCTCTAGCTTTCAAAGTACATTCCCTTTTACTAAGCTCGCCCATAAGCCTTTCGGCTTGCGCCCTTGAACACTCACGCTGCTCTGTCATGTCTCTTAGTTGTGCTGAGCAAAGCTCATAGTCCATTTCAAGCCTAAAAATAAAATAAAAATTAAGAAAGTTGTCATTTATGGTGATACCCACTTGCAGAAAACTTTCTGAAAAAACTTACTGCTGCCAATGCAATCGGGTGTCATTTTCGATTTCTTCTAATTCACAACAATCTTCCTCTAATCTTTCATACTTCTCTTGAAGTTCTGAAAGCTGTGATTCAAGCTCCTGTAAAAACAATCACATTATTTTTACAAGTTATCGTGAGAAACTTTGTGGAGTTTTTACCAGCAATGCGTTTTGGATGGTCAATATTAATTACCTGTATTCGATTCTCAAGCTGGAATTCTTTCTGTAACCTTTGCGCTAACTTAGCCTCCTTCACGTCCTGTGCTGCTTCATATATCGAGATTTTTCCCTCCAAAAACTTAAGCCTCCTCTCGTAATACTGCTTGTGTTTCTTCCCCAACTTCACGCACCTGCACTCCAGGCCATCTCCATCGTCCTTAGTACTTAATGTTCTATTTCTAACACCTTGCCTTTCAAGTTTCTCTCTTATACTATTCAGTCGCTGTATTTCGGTGTTCAATTCACCGCTGCATTCGAAACTTTCGTTGACGTCTGTCTGTGTACTTTTACACTCTGTCTCAACTTCTTCGAAAATTCCACTCTCTTGTAGAACGTTATTCGGTTTCCTCTCTTCGCTACAAAGACTTTCTAGGGATTCGCACTTATAACCTTTTTGTTGGTACGGTGTTACTGTTGCGATTGCCTTTTGAATTTTGTGCGATGGAATGTCAGGTTCAGATTTCAATTTCAGATCACATATTCTTCTAGGTTTAGCCTGTAACACAATTTAATTTATGTATTTGGTTCACAGGGAGTTCAATTTATAATTCAAACAAACATTTCAGATGTCTCCTATGACCATTTTGTCAAATGTGACATTGTCAACTTTTTAATACAATTATTATATTTAAGATCAAAAAATAGGTTGATTATGATTAAAATAAAAGAACACTAAACTTACTTGATAGCACTCATCTTCACTGACGGAACTACTTAAAGCTTGGAAATTGTAGAGCAACATCTGGACTTGCTCTAAGCACGTCCTATCCTCCGCGGATGCTGCGTTCAGTATCATTTGCTCGAGGTGGTCTTTCACTGGGTTGCTCTTCAACGAATCACTGGCTTCTGAGTTCCTGTCCAATATGTCGGCCAGGACTTGTGCCTTCGCAAAGTCTTCTTTGAAGTCATCGTGGGGGGTGCCTAAATGCCTTCGGGGGTTGCAAGGGCTGCTAGGTGTATGTGGGGACTTGTAGCCGGAGTCCATCCGCTTGAGCTCAGGCGACGCGGAGTCCTTGATACGGGACCCCGGAGACACGCAGCCTGAGTCAGAATCTGTCAGGTTGTCCCTAGTTCCCTGCAAAGAAAATTAAGCTTGAACCAGGAAAAAATAAAAGTAACGTGTTAGGTAACGTGAGTGAATTGTTGAAATCCTTATCAATTTTCGGATTAACGCCAGACAAATGTCCACCTCTGTAAGTTTTTAAATAAAAGAAACCATAATGTTAGAGTTAAGTTAGAACTGTATTTATTTTTGGATAGTACTTGTAATTTAATTTAATTTATCATGCTGTGTATACTAATTTTGGCTTACGGTCCAGTATGTAATTAACACTTTTTCTTTACGATGAAGCCCAGACTGTAAACTGTTTGTATACCTATTACAAATAAATAAATAAATAATGACTCTAACATTCACTGGGAAAATGTCTAATTGTAAAAAGAATATGAGTTGTGATTATGATAAAATATCTGACTTGACTGGGTGATTTGCGCATTATAACTCTAATGTTTTCACATATCGCCCACGCAGAGCGATTAGTGTAGGAGGCAACACTGTAAAAGGCAGTTCGAAAAATATAGTCGGCGTTAGATTTATTTACGAAGGCGAACGACAATTATTTTGTTCAATAATATTTATAACAGAATCACAGCCTACATTTAACTTAGGTACTGTAAAAAATATAGACCGTTTGCAGGCACAATGAATGTGGAAGGAAACATTAACGTTTAACCTGTGGTTAAAGCAAGTAAATTACTAATGTAAATAAAATCCACACGTATTTTTGCAAGAAACCTACATTTTGATTTGCAAGAAACTACCCTCCTAAGATTTTGATATACCATAGTAACTAGTTGGTATTAGGTACTAATATGCTAATACTACAGAAGTGCCTGATTCTCCTTCAAGGCTTCCAAGTTTGCAATGCACACTACTAGCATCATTAAGAATCATTTGATCCATTTGCGTCGATAGCTCCCGTCTTTTCCTAAGCACCGTATGGCCTCCTCATACCAGCAATGGCTGACCTCAGGAAATGAGCATAGAAGGCTGGCTCCGTACAAGGCGCGCGCGTCACGAGGTGAGCGAACGCCGTGTCCGCGTCCGCGAAACTATGGTGTGGTTACACATTGGGATATTATTCCAACAATATGTGAACCATACCCCAAGAATCTGTAGGTAGCCCACAGATCAATTTTTCTTGCGCTCTCATAAAATGATAATTATTTGGGATAAAAAGAGGAGAGGACCGAAAATGAATTGAAATGATCTGTAATCTGTCTATAGATAGGTATGCGATAAACTCAAGAACAGTTTTTCATCCAATATAAGTGATAGAATGATTCACGAGTAAGGTTTAGTGTAAATTGGTTGAAATATGAAGATAATAATAAATAAATGCTATATTTCTATAAATAGATATAAGTACCTATCAAGTAAGTCGGTAATTCTGTGACAAACTCCATTTCACATGGGCGTAGCCGCGGGCAAAAGCTAGTACCTTATTAAATACACAGTCGCGATTGACACAATCGACTGATTCGACACGAGCCCGTTTCAAGGAGACGTCTGCCTACGTAACGATGACCTAAGTAGGTAAATGTTTGGCTTACCGGTTAGGACTTGAGATGATAAAACATAGTTTTTGGATTGACCAAACATCTTAGGGAGCTTACACATTGTGACTTTTTGCAGCGATACAAACGCGCGTTTGACATCGCGATCGTCATCTCGATCAACATGTAAAATCAATTCATACGCGTATTTGAATCGATGGAAACATGCTGCATCGCAGTTGCATCGAAGGGTGCTTCGCTAGTTATACACACACAAACGCAGTAGAGGACAAAAGAAGTTTGTATCGTCGCGTTTGATCGCGCTAACATCGATGCTGTATCGCGACTGTATCACGATTATACTAACGTGTATGTATGTGTAAAGGTAGATATTCTGCATTGTTAGATGAGAGACGACGCCCAGTTTCCACTTAAACGAAGCAAGAGAGGAGATATGTTTCAAAAACCAATATTTATATTTGTTTGTTGCTTTACGTTTTTAATTCACTGTAAATTGATTGTAAATAACTGTAAATAAATAAATAAATGAATTAAATCTTTATTATTTCCTCATCTCTCCGCTCAACTTTGGTTCGGAAATGTGATCCATGGTTATTCAAATAAATTAAACTCCTTTCCTCTCCACGTTGGTGGAAACCGGCCCTAAGACTACATAATTAGAAGTTCATTATGCACTCTAAGGTGCAATTTGTGCATAATTTTAGTATAATATGGCTCGTGAGCTGACGTCATGTCGTGATGTGGTCTTAAGTCATTTCCATACATTCTGATTGTGACTGGTCGATTCCATCAACGAATATCCCAACTAATATTATAAATGCGAAAGTAACTGTCTGTCTGTCTGTCTGTCTGTCTGTCTGTTACGCTTTCCCGCTTAAACCTCGCAACCGATTTAGATGAAATTTGGCATAGAGATAGTTTGAGTCCCGGGAAAGAACATAGGATAGTTTTTATCCCGGTTTTTGAAACAGGGACGCGCGCGATAAAGTTTTTCTGTGACAGACAAAATTCCACGCGGGCGAAGCCGCGGGCGGAAAGCTAGTAAATAATAATAAAGTAATACTTGAATATTATACCTACATCAACATCTAGTCTTAATCTAAGAAAAGCTTGTATTACCAGACGACAGATTATTGTTAAATTTTAAATTTAATATGACATTATAACATTGATAGCTAGTCTATCTAGGCTCTACGGGCTACGTTTTTTCGAATACCGCTGTAGCGACGAATGCTGTTGCGATTTTTTTGCACTGCCTGTTTTTCGAAATAGCGTCGTTCGCAACTACATCATTCGAGTTCATAATGTTTCGAACCTATGAGGCAGTGGAAAAAAATTCGCTACAGCGTTCGTCGCTACAGCTCCATTCGGACCTACATAGGGGACCCAGGCTCTACATGGTATACCATAGTTCCTCTGTCTGCTTTACGCTTTAATATTTTAAACTATACCACAGCTTTTACTGTAGTACTAATCAATAATTATACTCATTCAAGAGGAAGGTTTATAAGGTTTACCTACATAGTATCAGTTTTTGCACCCGAGCGACGCCAGGCCAGTCGCTAGTATAACGTTATAAACATTAGGGAATAATAATATGTGTTAATGTATTAAAACGCAAGTAAAGTGTTATATTAAATTATCGTACAAATTATCGTAGTAATATTGCAATGTTATTTTAGTCGGGTTGAATTGAATACGATGAAAGGCAGCCGACTTTCCCTGCCTATGTATTATTAATGTTTCCACACGTACCACTGCGAATGGGAAACAGTTTCGCGTTCACACTCAATTAACATACTTGAACAATTATATCAATAACTTCTACACTTACGAAGTTACGTAGGTACGAGTAGTACTTGAATCACAGAACATAGAAATCTATGTTTTGTGACTTGAATAATACAGTGTGACGGAAACTGACTTTTACTTAACATTAAATGGACAAAATTGGTTTTTTATCGGTAATGTAAATGCTGTGAAGTTTGACCATTTCATTGCAGGCAAATCTGTATTATAGGTGTACC
The DNA here is from genome assembly GCF_004193835.3 of Ostrinia furnacalis. Taxonomy (NCBI): domain Eukaryota; kingdom Metazoa; phylum Arthropoda; class Insecta; order Lepidoptera; family Crambidae; genus Ostrinia; species Ostrinia furnacalis. The sequence goes on from NW_021133050.1 coordinate 125,226, forward strand.
AGAATCTCATGGCAAATAGGGAAAATAAACTTTGTTGAGAGCAATACTGGGGAAATTGGAATAAACGATCTTGATACTGTAATTTTTTACTTTTATTACTTTAATATTAATGAACATGAAGTACGAATATACATTTTAGGTAGGTATGTGTATGATGTATGTTATTAGACATCAGATTTTTAACATAGGTAAATGTCTTGGAAATTAAATAAATCGTATATTACTTTAAGTAACTAATTTTATTATGCATCATACTTATAACTTATCACTTCATTCAGAACTAGAAAACGATTCTAAGAAGTCCACTTGCATTTCTTGTTCTTCAATAGACAGATGATCAAGATAAAGAGGTACTGTAAATAAATTGCTCTTCCAGCATTTCAATGGAGAAGTTCCTGATGTTAAAACACTATATTTCTCTGAATGGGATTAAAATATATACCAAAAGTAAAAAGATGGTGAAGTTTTTATTTAAATCGATCAAGAAATGTCTGAGAAATAAATTATTTANGGAGAAATTTATCAAATATCCAAAAAAATACGAATTATTAAGCAGATTTTTTTCAAAAAGTGTCATTTTTTATTATTTGTTGGCATTTTTTGTGTATTTTATGTATTGTTTTAGTATCGCCTGTTATTTAGCATTATTACTGTTTACGTTTTCTTTACAATAAGTAATTGGAAGAAAAAAAATCTCAAAAATTTTTTGACCTATTTTTTGTCGATAAAAATAGGTCTAGTTTCATCTATTTTCATATGTACACTTTAACGTGACTCACACTGTATGTGTTAATGTATAAAAACGCAAGTAAAGTGTTATATTAAATTATCGTACAAATTATCGTAGTAATATTGTAATGTTATTTTAGTCGGGTTGAATTGAATACGATGAAAGGCAGCTGACTTTCCCTGCCTATGTATTATTAATGTTTCCACACGTACCACTGCGAATGGGAAACAGTTTCGCGTTCACACTCAATTAACATACTTGAACAATTATATCAATAACTTCTACACTTACGAGGTTACGTAGGTACGAATAGTACTTGAATCACAGAACATAGAAATCTATGTTTTGTGACTTGAATAATACAGGGTGACGGGAACTGACTTTTACTTAACATTAAATGGACAAAATTGGTTTTTTATCGGTAATGTAAATGCTGTGAAGTTTGACCATTTCATTGCAGGCAAATCTGTATTAGTAAATATCTTAATTAATTGGATATTGTTTAAAAATTAATTACTACGCGAAGATACAAAATTTCGGTAACAGAGAATATTAAATTGTTACTTGGAATTTTGTATTTTCTTGTGTTGTTTTTAAAAGCAGAAATGGCATGGCAAGCTATGAGTTTTCCGGCTAAGCCCTTCACCTATATCAGGGTTAGAGAAAGGCAGTCGATTGAGTTAGGTGTTTAATGTATGATGCTTACAAAATATCAAAATACACAATTAACACATCCTCTACAGGAAAAACAATAAAGTATTACTCATAATGATCGCTGTGGATAGAAAAAATATCGGAAGGATAGGAAGCTCTTGGCCTGCATCTCAACTGATGGAAAGTGATGATCAGGCCGAAGATGGAAGCATGCTTCAACCGGAATTCTCAAGCACAGAGGAACTCGCTATCTAATCTCTAACTGCCGGAACACAGCAATGTTATTAACATTCATTGTTATTATGGCGACAGACTAAGATGGTGGTAAGTAGCTAGCCAGGCGGACCAACCAACCCGGACAGAAAAATCTGCCCCTACTGGGAAACTAACCCAGGACCTCGGATCAGACGCAGGTGGTCTTATTCTCGTTTTAGAGGCGCTTTAGAAATTTCCATAAAATTAGTCCATCGTCGGAGCTACTTTGCACTGTGTGCTTACCATGAGTTTACGTTAGGTGTGCTCGCTGGCGACTACTGCGTAAAAAAAATACATAAATGCATGACATATTGTGCAGCGCCCCTGGCGGCTACATTCAGGAAATAAAATCTTCATAAATTTTTTGACGTACTCGCTACCGAGCACATCTAACGTAAACTCATGGTAAGCACACTGTTCATGATATGATCTAACTAAAGTTCCACAAAATCTCCTGTGCAGCCAAGACCTAAAACTTGACAGCCAATAAGCCCAACCAGTTCAGGTCAAGTTTGTCCCGGAGGAAAGTTTAACTGTCATGACCCGCACGAAATTATTCAGAAGAAGGAGGAGTTCGAAGTAGGATCGACTACTCTCCAGGGCAAAGCGGGTGATAGGTTGTTAATGATGATCTTTACATCTTCAAAAGAACCTGATTTAGCTTATTGAAATGAATATAAAATTAATTCAAACTTTTTAATATAGGTACCTAAAGTAAATAAAAAATGGGTAGTTTTTAAGTATCTTTTGTCAGCTGAGTCAGGTTACTTTTGAAGATGTTGTCATGATTTTCAGTCCGTCAGATACATTATATTCTTAATAGTATTAGTAAGTACTCGTACTCGTATTGATTAAAAAAAACAATGTTCAAGTAGTTAATTTGCTAATGAACAAAATGCCATTGTCAATTCTGTCCTTTACTTGCCCAATGCTTAGCTATAACGGCAACATTTTGTAACTTCCTTTTGAATAAGGCGCATTGTATTAGGCCATTGCGAATAAGAAACCAAGAATGTGAATAAATACTACAATAGTGTGTTGGCGCTCGCGTGTCTTTCACAATATATCGTATGTAATTGATTTTATTTCACTCATTCTAAAGATATAATCGAGAAATGGTTTATTCGTGTACGTTATGTTATTTATTAGAGGCTAGCTTTTGCCCGCGGCTTCGCCCGCGTGAAAGTTGGCTTGTCACAGATCGTTATAAATTGTTATTCTGATGTATAAACAATAATACTGTAAAGTTTAATCAAAATCCGTTCAGTAGTTTTTGCGTGAAAAAGTAACAAACATGTTAACTCCATACAAACTTTTGCATACCTACCTACGATGTTTTAAACTTTATTTGAAAATGATGACCCTTTTTTCAGGATAGTAGGATTATAATATTACATAGTAGGATAGAATGCAGAAGTGGTTCTTAACTACCATAAAACTCAAAATGTATTTGGAAATTCATCGATAAGTGGTAGCTTGACGAGCTAGTGACTGTATGTACAGTCACGGAATGAAAAGGTCCGTCAGTTTTCAAATTGATTCCTTCAACCAATCGCGAGCACATATTACCTTTTGCAACTATGTTACAGAATAATCTCGAGTTAGAGAAAATAATCTTTAACTGTTCGTCAGTAAAGTTCAAAATTATTCAGATCAAAGTTGTTGGACGATTTATCTTGTCAAGAAGATTATTATGATTGATAAACTAAAACCTTCTTGTTGGTTCAGCCTGCCATTATTATTTCTATTTAATAAAAAAATATATTGTCAATTGGTCAATGTCATCATTGCATTGCACTGATGGGATAGAAAAATAAACAAGCAAAACCTTATTCGTTAGCAAACGTCATGAATATTTATTTAAATGTTAGCAGCACTATTTCTTGCACTGTTATGTTGGCAGGTTTGACTCTTACAGTACCTAGTGCAAGCGAAAACCGACACTAAGGTGACGAACCTTTTCATTCCGCGACTGTACACTGTACAGTCTGTACATAAAATCACATAATATAAAAGTTAAAACTGGTTGACGTACGTAAGTTTCATAATCCATCGAATCCAGGCAATCCGCTGAAGTAAACTAATCACTTATAAATACACTACATCAATTACCGCTACACAGAATACAATTCAAACTAAGTAAGCCAGTAAGTAATCGCCAAGGCTTTCAAAAGAGAACTGCAAAATTATAAAATTCAAATGTATATTATTTCAACAAAACCAACAAACTTACTTCCTACAACTACAATTTTCTTACAACCTTGCTAATCACTCATGCATACACTGTATTGTTTTCAAACATCAGGTAGAAGATAAGAAAATAATCTAACTTGATTATATTAATATAAAAAATCAATTTAGTTGAACATATTTACTGATATAAGTACTCGCACACCAGTGTACCTCAGAAACAAATGCCACATTAAAATTCCACTATTGTCTTTTGTTTTTCACAAATAAATTTGTAATGGCCTCCAAACTACGCGTCAAAATAAAAGAAATGCTGATCGATTTTCGAACAGCACTAGTCTTCTTTTGTTTTGTTTTATGAAAATGACGTGGGTTCCGCTTACCTTATCAGGGTGCGCGTCTTCCAACTCCAGAAGTCTGAACTCCATGAGCTCGATTTGATCGCGCGCGTCGCGCAGTGCGTCCGCTAGCCGCGAGCACTCGCGCGCAGACGCGGCCGCGCGCTCCGCCGCCGATCGGCATTGCCCGCATGACTGTACAACGATAGGCGGACCATGAGTTATGCAAGAAGCGGGATAGTCGCAGCACAAGTCGCAGTTTATACGGTTAAGCGCAGACCATCGATTTTTTATCGGCCGATAGTTTAGTCGGGCAGTTAATCAGTATGGGCATGTATGGACGTTTTTTTTTTATGTGATAGTAAGCAAACGAGCAGACGGATCACCTGATGGTAAGTGATTACCGTCGCCCATAGACACCTGCACATTACACCGATTGACTCTTCATAAAATTAGAATCGGGCCCAACTATCGGCCGACTAAAATTCGGTGGTCTGCGCATAGGCTAAACGAGACACCAAAACCAGCCGGGTTAGGATGCGCACCTTGTACGCTTATCGACGCCAAAATGTATGGGCAAAATCGATAAAATGGCGTGATAACCGCTTATCGCGGCGCGCATCTTAGGTCTGTAGCAATACAATATTAAAACAGTGCCGTTGCAGCTTAAATGCTTAGATATTTTCTGTCAAAGTGTAGACGTAGGGTTAAGAATGTTTTATGTCTAGTCACTCAATCAAGTTGATTTAACTCTAATATGATTTCATAAATCAGCTAATGAGGTTCAAGGTGATATTATGCTTGAGAAATAAATTAAATACGAAGTGTGGTAAGGTAATGTGTACCTTACCCTATTCACAAGTCGCAACTCATTATTCGGCTATGGATCAAACAACTTAAGGCAATAAACTAAATGAATAAGCTTAACGTGAAAATATTTGAGCCTCTCACACATTTGTAATAATCTGTTGAATCTAGGATGTGTGTTAAAAAATTATAAGCTATACCTAGATATCTACAATAATCTACATCTATCATATTTACATGGACTTTAAACTTGTATTAAATTAAGGTAACTGAAAACTTTTACTGCATGATTAATGTCATGTATGCAAAAAAAACTCATTTTCTTCCTTTTTACAAACGGCTAGACACTTTCGGATTAAGAAATTAATAAATCAAGTGGATTTCGTTAATGAAACTTTCACACCGCATGTATTTTGTCGGATGTTGCTATTTGGTCGTAGTTTTCTTTTAATTAAGTTTCGTTTTGCACTATTTATTTTACGAGAAAGGCTTATTACTGAAATTATTATAAATAATGTTCATGAGTGTAAGAACGGTACAAGATTGTATGTAACAGGTATTTCCACTTAACTGTATTCAAAGCTTTGCAATGTAATCTACTAATTATAAAAATAACTGAAAAATAACATGTCATTCCCAATACATATTATTATGTTCTTATTCATCATCATCATCGTCATTTCAGCCATAGGACGTCCACAGCTGAACATAGGTTTCTCCTAATGATTTCCATGTTGATCGATTGGTAGCGGCCTACGTCCAGCGCCTTCCTGCTACCTTTATGATAGTTTCATATTATGATATGAACCCACTAGTAATGTAATAGAATGCTGTTTGTTTTCCTAACAATAAAATAAAAATATATTATTGTGTGAGATATTTGTGAGTGTTTTAGAACAGATCAGATTTAAAAACCACGTTATGTTCTTCATTAATAGTGAGAAAGTATGTGTGAGAGACCAAAATTGACGAAAGCGTTTACATGGGTATTGGGCACGAAAATAAGGGCTAGCATACTTAATAAACAACTCAGAGAAATGACTGGGTGATCAATCATTCATAAGTATAAGACGCAGGGATTTGGAATGTTCCTTCAATTTCAAAGACCACGGTCACCCTACTCTGTATGTCACAATGACGCAACGTCAACCAATAGTTCACTGGGTGACAACTAAATGTTTGAATTGCAATCCTGACATTTTGTACGACGATGTTCTCTTGCTAGACCCAAGGTCGTACCGGATTCCTTGCGTTGTTAGTGTAGGTCGATGTTATGTTTCGATCTACGCACCACCAATGCATATTGAATAGTTTTAATTAACGATAAACGACCTAAAAGACATGGTACAGATACATAATATTATTTAAAAAAATCAATAAATAATTTGATCCTTTTTTATATTTTATGCTTTACATAAAAAATAAGTTTTTGAACCTCATCAAATCATGTTGAAATGAAAAAAACAGAAGGAAATTAGATTTATGTAAAAGACTAAATAATAAACCCTCTTAGAAACACATTAAGTTAGTTTATAATCTAATATTTAATTAAAAACTTAGTTCTTGTATGTTAACCTTTAACCGACGACGTGATTTTTTTGTCACGTCGCCGTCTGCGACGTGCGGTCTGTGAGACCGCTATACTGTTTACTCAAAAAATAATCATTTTTTGTATAAAAGTATATTGGTTTTATATTTTTTGAGAACATTATAGTATAACAAATAAACGTACTAATAATTTTTGAGGAAATAATGTATATTATTTATTTACATATAGGCTAATTCTTTTTTGACCCTTAATTTCATTGAAATTACACAAGAGCTCAATAATACCTCTAAAACTTGTAAATTTTAACCAAATCAAGAAAAACTGTACTTCTTCCTAAATATAGTGAACATAATGAATAAAATAAAAATAAATGATACGTACATTACCATGAACAAAATAAAATTGACGTAGGGTAAACATTAGGCATAATCTGGACATATTTTTTTACCGCATGCCAAGCATTTTCGGTATGCATAGGTAACACCTGTAAGATAATTTCGTTTGCAATTTAGGTGGACTAAAATGTGCGTCGTTTTTGCAGCTGGTGCAATGACATCAGGCTGATTTAGCATGTCAGAGCCAATAATAATGTCACTGTTTGCTTTACCACCCGTTCCGCGGTATTTTTTTACAGACTACCATCTTTTACATCATATTATTATGTCCTAATATCAATATATCAGTAGGAAATGTCTTTCTCTAGGTTGTGTTGGCCCAGGATCCATCATTTTTACACAAAATCAGTCGTCTAAAACAAAAATGCAAGTTTTAGTATAGTACAAAAATATTACGTAGTCTGCGACGTGCGGTCCCACAGACCGCTGTTGAACTTTGAATCGAATTATCTTATTAAAACTGCCCTCATCGATGTAACCACTACCTGTAATGGCGTATGGGTAACTAAACTCGAAGGTACTGAGACGCTCGGGACACGGGAGTAAGTAGAACATTGCAATCCAGAAATTTCAAAAACCGGAGCGGTCTGTGATACCGCACGTCGTCGGTTAAAGGTTAAAGAAAACGAACGAAAAGAAGTCTGTCTTAAAGAAACGCCTTACAGAACATCTTGAGCAAATGTGTCATAATGTGAATTTAAGCTTAGCATAACATATAATTTCTATGTATGTTATGACATCTGCTGTGCTTGTGCCTCCTAATTTTGTCAATTTCATGTACCTGACCCAGACGAACTACAAATGTAGCTTCAATTCACATTAAGACACATTTGCTCAAGATGTTCAGTAAGGCGCGTAGGCGTTTCGTAAGCTCTATGTTAGCAGGTCATAGGATGTACAGAATAACCCGTTGTAACGTTATAGTGCCTTGTGTTAAGGTCCCGTCATATCTAAGAATGTTTACCTACCCACATATCGTTGAGCGGTTGTGGCGAGAGAGAAGCAGGCGCTGATGATACCGCGGAATCTTCGTCCGACGGGTTCTCCTGGAAAGACGAGACTTTTGAGCAAGTCTATAAGCGTGGCAGGCAGCGGGAAATTGATGATGCAGTGTGGTTTAATACATACAGGGTGACTTTGCAAAGTATTGCCAAATCTTTAAAGGAGCGACTCAGAATCAGTAAAATTTCGTACTTAATAAAAGTGTACTCTTTTTTAACGGCAAACACCTAATAACGATGGAATTTGTTGGCTTTTTTATTTATCTTGTTCTCTATCCGATTTACCGTGTCGAAAAATGCTCAGTCCCTTCAATGTCGTCAATATAGAGTTTACACTGTATTTCAATCTGCTGCGTGAGTTTTAAAATTGGCACACATTGATCATAGAAAAATACGCACACACAGTTAACTGCAAAGATAATGATGTGTGTAAATAAGCCTTAGCCTTTAAAACTTAAGATTATGGGCACCCGCGAGTTATATATTTTATTTTATTTTTTATATATAAAAATGGAACCCGTTTCGCGTTGTTACGGCATCACGTGTGAACGGCTGAACCGATTTCGATAATTCTTTTTTTTAAATGTTTGTGGAAGTCCAAGGATGGTTCTTACGGAAAAAAATATTAAGAAAATCTCTACGCTAAGGCGGTACGAAGTTCGCCGGGTCAGCTAGTTTTTTATAAAAATACTACCATTAAGAATATTACGATAAAGTTTATAATGTTCCATAGAACTAAAAAAATTTCAACACCTTGCAATTTCACTCTCCCCAGCAAGCATGTTTTTGGTGGATACCATAGTGAGGCGACAAAAGGCCAAACGGTGTCGGTGTCGGACTAGCCGACTCGAGATATCGAGTCTTCCAGTGACTTGGCCCACTTTTAGCTTGGTCCACGGACCAAGTAGCTGGATTTAATTTTTAAATATTTTTTCTTTCAGCAACTGGGACCTTCAATATTTGTATTAATAAATTAAACACTAAGTCAACAAAAATCTACTTAAGAATCTTAGAGTGGGCCCAGTTATTAGAAGAAAAAATATTTAAAAATTCAAAGTCACGACTTGGCCCTTGGACCAAGCTAAAAGTGGGCCAAGTCGTTGGAATACTCGATTGTGCGACGTATGCTAAGCAAGTGAAAAAGGTATTTTTGTAATTAGCTACTCGTACTACTTTATGGTAGGTACATTATTTATTTTACTGCTTACAACATGATTACTATTACCTACTATTTTCTAGGCTTGCTTAGATAGTGAATTCGGATAAAATAAACTTACCCTGTAAAATGTTTCTTTTCTATGCTGTATGTCTGTTTTCAAATCTTCGCGGTTGGTCTTCTCTTTACCCTGCAACAATAAGAATTAAGATTGAGTTTTAAACAAATAGTTATAAAAATAAATGAAATAAAAAAGGAGTCTTCCAGTGATTTGGCCCACTTTTAGCTTGGTACACCGTCAAGTCGCTGATTTGAATTTTTAAATAGCTTTTCTTCCAGTTACTGGGCCCAACTTCAATGTTTTTTAAATAAATGAAACACCAAATCAACAAAAATCTACTCTGGAATCTTTATTCTCAAAAACAAGACCCTTTATTTTCCATAGTGATAACTTTAATGATTAACACAAATAAATAACAATGATTCGCTATCGTGCATGCCTAGCCTACGTATGATTAAATACTATATTGTTTCCTATTTCCACATAGCAGGTTAAAAGGGACTGAAACCTCTGAAATCTGCGCTAAGTCCTGCCTCCTGGTAATATTGTAAATATGAAAGGATATGAGGATGGATAGATGGTAGGGGCTTTGATGCTGGATGTTTGTTACTCTTTTACTCTTACGTTTGAAACTCTGTGCAGATTCTGCCATACAGAAGAAGAAACGGCCATGCATGTTCTTTGCTCATGCGGCCCGCTTATGAGCAAAAGAAGTATCCATCTCGGGCGACACATCATGCACCCGGATGAGATAGCAGATATCACGCTCCAAAGAATCTGGAAATTTATAGACTCAACGGGACTAAGCAGTGAACTCTAAAGACAAGGGCTGCCACAATAGATCAAACCTGGTCGAGCTGGCGCAAATGAAGGCCCAAAACCAATAATAATAATACTCTTTTACGATTAAACAACTGAACCAATTTAGTTGAAAAGTACCTGTGGAGTTTAAAAGAGAGTTTAAGACCCAGGAAAAAAACTATGCTAGTATTTATCCAGAACTTATAAGGCGAGATTGCGTTCAAACACCAGCCTATAGTTGGATAACAATTACTGTTGTCTCTATTATATAAACACCCTGTATTTATCAATATGCCGGTAGTTACCGATAAGATTTCACTAGTCTAGGACAGGAAAGGCAACCGAAAGTGAACTATCCCACGCGATCGGAGTATTAACGCGATCGAAAGTAAAACGCGATCCCAATACACATCTCTGATCTCAGTGCCCAAGCGGCATTTACACTGGACTACATCATTTTCTGAGTCTTCCAGTGACTTGGCCTACTTTTAGCTTGGCCCACGGGTCAAGTCGATGGATTGAATTTTTACCTGACTGCGCCAGAAGGAGGGTTATGTTCTTTAAAAAAATGTTCTTCCAGCAACTCTAAGATTCTAGAGTAGATTTTGTTGGTTTGTGACAAGTCACTGGAAGAGCCCATTTTCGATGACCTTAGATTGGACACGATTTGAAACTGTTAAAACTGTTTTTTTTTTATTTGAAATCAAGTCGGTGTGTTTGAAAAACAAAACTTCACCAAACTCGCCCACCCGCGCCGACAGGAGTCGCCGACTTTTAACGTGTTTTCAAAAGTCACAGACAAGTCGTCGTCGTTGGAGTCCTTTAATTAGGTTGATTGCGATTGTTTTTAAGGCTGTAATTAAAGCGAAAATTTATGGAATTTCCCACCATATTTTTCAAAGTTATTCCTAAGTAATAACGCAAGGTGTAAATCCGCTGTTTGATAACTCCACGGTTATATTCAGTAAGATCCCAGAAGACTGCAATGCATGCTGCGAATACGTTGTCGCGATTTCTTCACTGAGATCCAAAACACACTTTCACTGGGCATTGTTTGGGTAATAATTAGTAAAAGCTGCGAAAGTCCGTTCTGTATGGAGCTAATCTTCAGGTTATTAGAGGAAAACCTGGTTATGATAATCAAGCGAGGTATCTTAATTTGTTGCCGTAATTCTTTGTGATAAGATTGAAAGTTGCGTTGCGGATTTCTGTTCAAGGATTTAGGACGTAACTGTGCACGCACTGCTCCTGCTAAAATTTTTATTTAAAAAACCTAAACATAAGTTCTGTTGAAAATATTATCGTTATACTTTTTTAGTATTCTCAAAAATTAGGTTATTCCCAAGTTGGTAAAAGCTTTTATTTACCTAGATTGGTCGACTGATTTTAATTTATTACTGTCATTGAGACCATTAAATATCAAACAGACAATTTTGTTTACAAGAGGTTTGTTTAATGACATTATGGTATTGTATTAATATATTTTGTAACCACAGCTTTTGCTGCATCTCACCAAATGCAGTGTTGATCAGGCCGAAGGTGGAAGCATGTTTCACGCTGCAACGAATCATCAAGTCTCTACATTTTTGAACTTTAAGAGCAAAGTTTGAAGAAATCATTAGCAAATATTGAAATCTGACCGTTTATACTTCCACTAGAACATAACATCCTGTGTTGCCAGTCGTGTGTCCTTGATGCAGTTATGTCTCCGACAAGGCCCATTTAAAACCGTCTAGTTGCCCCAGTTCCCAGCTTGTATCGGAATGGTCTAATAGCAAACCTATAAATTACCTACTATCACCGTTAAAAGCATTGAAGTAATATTACTTTAAAAAGTACAAATAAAATAGGTGTAAAATGGAACAAAAAAGCCGGCCAAGTGCGAGTCGGAATCACGCACCGAGGGTTCCTTACAAAACTTTAAATGTAAATTCGCAGTTTTTCTTTTTCTATGACATATAGACACAAACGAATGAAGCCAAGATAATTTCATTCATAATACAAGTAGATTGACTGATTGGCATTAATTAATTCATTTAGGAATAGCACCTTTCTAATTTGATGCCGGTAATTACGAAGTAGAGCTACGAGTATTCGTAGATTTTCATTGACAACTTTCGATTTATCAAAGTCCCCCTAGAGAAATATTTTACTCGATACATTAATCTATCTATACTTATAATAAATCTGTGGAGAGGTCAATTCTGTACATGAAATATATTTTCAAAATAACTATCAGGGGGTGATTAGTGATCGATACTGATGCCAAAAATGCAATCAGTAAAATTTTTGTCTGTCTGTCTGTCCGTCTGCGTCTGTATGTTCCTTATAGAAACAAAAACTACTCGACGGATTTCTTCTGAAATTCTTATGAAATTTTATGTGTATATTCAGTAGTTTTAAGAGTAGGATGTAAGCTATTTTTCTTATAATCCTAGGTTAAGGGTTTTTCACGCAAACGATGTCACGGGCACAGCTAGTATAATATAGCTGCTCTATGAAATTCGTTGCAAGCTCTCTGACCCCATTGGAAATGTCAACTGAACCATCCATCTACGTAAACGAGTCGGCTTAAAAGCGAAATGCATTGTTTGATGCGGTTGAAACAATAAGCCATGGGAAAGTGTGACCCCCTGTCACGACCTACCACAAGGTACAGTCGTACGCATAAGTGGAAGAGTATACACACCTTAAGGAAATTAACGCAAGGAAATCGAAGCTTACTAACACTNTACTAGATTTCGATCGTGTTCCTCCGTGGTTGAGGATTCCGGGTGGAGCTTGCTTCCACCTTCGGCCATATCATCACTTACCATCAGGTGAGATACAGGCCAAGAGCTTCCTCGTTGTATATAAAAAAAAAAGATTTAAATTCGAGCCTAAATCAATCCTGTCATTCTTTTAACTTAATTTTAGGAGCAGGATATCGTTTCTTGATTCAGCCTCAGATTCGTAAATACGGATTGATTCTATGTACACTTTATGTAGGTCCCTACTTGACAGTACGAGCCTCAGATCATAGAAGGGTTCTAGGGAAGAAACCTTCTATGATCTGAGGTACGAGCTAACCATTATGATATTAGAATTTGACAGCGGCGGCGGCAGGGCGCTGTGCGGAGCTGTGCGGAGCGAAAAAGAGATGTGGAAATAATGAGATCTGATTGGTTATTCAAAACACATCTCCGCTCCGCCTTGGTGGGAAAGACTTTAAAAATTAAATGCGCATGCATTTTCCATGCGCAAACGCATGGCGAGTGAACGGCCGGCCAGGGCCAGAGGTGCTGGCATGACCAATGCACTTATGATAACGATCGGTGTTGCAATGCAAGGCTTTATAGGCTTTGACAATATGCTAATCCACTGCGACGTGCTTTTAAGCGATTTTGTCAAAAATATTATAGGCAGCTAGCTAATAACTCACAAGATAAACGACCGTGGTGCATATCTTTTCTTAAAAGTTACTTAAACCTTTGTTTTGTCATGTGTCATCCGCTTTGCACTGGAACTCACTCGAACCTTAACTTCAAACTCGTTCTATTCTTCTGATTAATTTCGTTGCGGGTCCAATGACAGTTTAACTTTCCCCAGGAAAAACTTGAGCTTTACCGGGAATAACGTATTATTGGCGGCCAAGCTGTAAGGTCCTGGCTACACAGGAGTTGCATCGGTGGGAACGAGAGGTGGGAATAGTCCCGTAATCCACTGGGAGATCCTACAGGGTTTGTAACATTGAATGAATGCTTCACCAGGCGTTATAAGCCCATAAAATAATGTTCTAGTCAATATTTTAACCCTCCTCTCCCTGTGTCGTCTGGATGCGATGACATTACCTAAGTTTAACCGTTCTATTTTTAACTGACTTCAAAAAAATAGTTATTTTTTATAATTTGCCATTTTTTTATTAAAGAGTACCTAGTTTTTTTATCAATCGATTTTAAATATATGATTTGAAAGCTTTCACTGTGTGGGTAAGATCAGTCAAGTCAAATGTTGGAAAACGTAATATTAAAAATATTCTACAAATACGAGAATAAATAATTGATTTGTTTATATTATTTCATCACACCTATAAAATGACATAACACACGCGTGGGTAAACGTAGTAAAACACGAAAGCAGGTGTCATAGGAATCAGTAATCGGTATGTAGGTTGCACCTTCAAAACTTGGTGCACGTCAACTTTCTCCGGACTGCCGAATGCCGATGTTCCAAATCGATTAACGATTATAATTCGATTACGCAAGCGAGGATCGTTTCATTCCGATTCCGGAGTATCAATCAAGTTCTTAAGAACAAAAGAACGATATGGTAATTCAAACGTGTGACGCAACGAGGGAAACGAGCGTGCATTAAATTGGTTAAATCGACCTCACCGCGCGTGGCTGATCGTTAAATTCGATTAATTGTTGAACCAACAAGTTCTAAACCGTTTTATGTCTTCATACCACCTTCTATTCGGACACAAAGTACGTGGAAAGTGTTTTATGTGTGCTCAAATTGTTTCCTATTGAGTAATATTACTATTTTGTTCGCAAGCGTCATTATATTTATTTGGTAGGCTAAATGGCAATGCCAGATTTTGTATGGAAAGTGGCGTCTTTTTTTTTTCGCGCGGCCATCGACCAAACTTTGTTTTTTTATTACAAAATAGTGTAATAAACCAAACTTACTATGGCATGTATACCTCTAAACTCAGTCTGAACTGAGTTACGAGCATTAGAAGTTTGATGATTTTCATACTAGATTTGCTTTTTGTGCGCAAGTTTTGTAAGAAATTGCAACAAAAATTAGTCTAATAGTTGTGATGTAAAGTGACAGTGGCCATTTTTCTTAGCTGGCAGTACCTCAGGTGTCCCGAGTGGGCGCGGGACAAGTGGCTCGCGTCCCACATATGGCCACTTTCCCAAACGCGCCGACCGCCGCGGGCGCAGGTCAAAAGTAGGTATGGCCACCTACTTTTAAGCCCTGAGCTCTATAACTGTGCAAGATGATTTCAATTTATGGACCCTATTCACACTTTGGTTTTTATATGCATTTCAGGCGGATTTTGATCCTAATTATCTTTTTCTATAGGTTTTAGGTTATAAAAGAATCCTATTTCGATCCCCACCGAACGCTATTGGTAAACCGATATAAACATATAAAGCCCGATTTCACAATCAATCCCTAATTTTTAAGTGACCCCTATGGTAACACATGACAGGAATTTTGTTTTCATAGGGGTCACTTAAAAATTAGGGATTGATGGTAAAACGGGCATAAAACTCTTTTAAAACTTAAAAAAATGCTTAAATGTTCAAAGGACGTATTCAAAGTGCACCTGAGAATGCCGGCTCTTCCGTACATTATTATACAATAATTACACATTATGACCACAAAGTGGGATTAATATGAGTCATGTAAGTCCGACGTGTCAAATGAATCATAAGTCATTGAAGCAGAGTTCAGCAGACCACCAAATAGTGGCGTGACTATAAGGTGGCAGGGCTGCCTTTTGACAGACAGTCATGCTTCATGGTCGAGCTAAACACTTATGTTGCAAACCCATGCAAGTATAATATCGCTCGGAAGTAGATATCCGCTCTCAATCGATTGGTATCAACGGATATTGATCTCATAAGACCTTTATTGGACGAAAGAAATGAATCCGACATAATATTTTGCAATTATTAGTTCTCACTACAAAAAACTTCATTCTACAAGAAGCATGTAAGTAACGATTTAATTATCTGTTTGTTTTGGACCTAAATCTGCTGGATAGCTAGTATACTTATCCATTTTGTGTGTAACTGGCTTAACTATTTATTATGCAACAAAATCCCTTAAAGTCCCTCAGTCACGATGGTTTTTATGGTTTTACTCTGAATGAAACCAAACACAAAACCTGTCTTGAATGCATCGCACGCCCATGGGTAGGGTAACCATACTACAGGATCTCCACAACCCATCCTACAGCTGATTACGCTATTGCTAGATATGACACTTATAGTTTTTTATTATAGGTGTTAAAAATGATGCGTTGTGATTATGATGATAGTGTTTTTTATACATCCATACATTTTTTATTGTGACGTGATAAAAACAACAAAATAAATAATATAAAAGAAATGCAATTGCATTGAAAGTCAAAAGAAGTGTGGATATGCAAACGGGACTCTAGATTCTACTTGGTTAAATAAAATAGAGTCAAATCAATCCACAAATGGTTTATGAAATAAAATAACTATTATGTCCGGGAAAAAATACTTAACTTTGGGCCAATCTTCATAAGATACGAGAGGTGAACCTGTATCCTTAATGCACCGACAAAAAAACTTATGCAGTTTTTTACGGCGTAATCCTTCTTCCCTCAGGTGTAAAGTCGAAAGTGGTGTAACACAAAAGTTGGAAAAAAATTGTCATAAAAAGAAGGTTCCGTGTAAATGTGTAATGTTTTATGAACGGAGATAATGTTGGGTTAAAAAAAAGAAGTTAACTTTGGTACGAAACAAGACAAATTGTTAATAACAAGTGAGATAAAATTGTTAATAAACAAGTAACATAAAATACCAAAAATATTTACAACAACAAGGCAGATAATTAAAAAAAAATCATGGGACAATATACGAAAGTTATATACTTGCTTATTATAATCTATACATTATATTAGTATAGATTCTACTTATACTAATACGAGTATCATTCTCTGTTTTGTCAAATTTTCTGGTTAGCTGGAAGAGAATGCCACATTGCATTAAGCTCGCCTGTTGTACCACTGTTTTTTATGTGTGCAATAAAGATTTTAAATAAATAAATAAATATCATAGAGCTGAAGAGTTTGTATGTTGAACATGCTAATGTAAGGAACTGCTGCAATCCTGTTCCTATTTGAGAAATTATTTGTGTTGAATAGTCCATTTATCGACAAAGGTTATAACCGTCTTGTTACAACCAATAAAAGCAGAGCATCAGTGACAAATGTTGCGAAGACGGAAAAAGACATTAAAAACTCATCAGTTTTATGAAAATTGGAGGAGCAGAGAAGTGTCTTTAGTAACCAATCAGTTTTCATTCTTTCCACATCTCCTCTCCACTCAGTTTCGATGCAAATAAATCGCTTGGAAAAGAGAGAAATCTCATTTTTCTACAGAATTTGACAAGGGCGGCGGCGCAGAGCGGTGCGGAGTGTGTTTTCCTTTCACAGACAGCAATAGACTAACAGCTGAGAGTTACGCATCGCACAGAACACATTACTCTCTTCTCCGCTCCGCTTTGGTAGTAATAAAATTAATGTTCCTTCGATATAGAGCAACAACCACGAGCTGTCAAACGAAACCAATTTTGCGTGTCACTGAAGTGTCCGTGTCAGGATTATTTCACTGTTTTGTACAATAAATCAATCACTGAAGCACTTTCTCATAAACATCCACGTTACGTAAAATCTGAAAATATATCAGAATTCAAATTTTCAGCGTGACACTGCGTACCTGCTGAACTGTCAAATAGTTGCAAAAAATGGTTCTGTTTGTTGTGGCAGCGACAGCATTACTCATCTAGTTTTATCACANGTATCACACAGTGTTGCTAGTAGTGACATCTCGCTCACTCAGTTCTTTGTTGCTCTATTCCGCTAGGTATATTAACTTAATGAAATAGCCTGCCAGCTTCGCCGCACACCTCTCGTCTCCGCTCCGCTCCGCTGGTGAAAACTTGGCCTTACTTTTGGCTCGGACCAAGCTCGGTTACGTTTGCTTTCGTCACGCGTTCGTTGGCCGCGATGCGCGTGAGCAGGTTTCACGGGTTCGAGATGTGGAGCATTGGGTTATGTTAAAAGAATAAATGTTAAATAAATAAATACTAACAAATTCTTGGATATTATTCACCGCCATCCAGTCCCAAACTAAGCAAAGATTGTTACTATGGGTACCTGACAACGAATAAAATACGTACTCATATTACATATTATTATTGCATCAGTGATAACAATACATCAGAAATTCAGTTAAGTAGCATAACACTGTGAAAAATAAGAGTATTTTCGATCTTCAAATAAAACAAATTATTTTATTATCTACTTCCACAAACATTATGAATCAGGCATAATCTTTTGACATACTTATACAGACTGGAAATCCCGTTGACAGTGTCGTCACGTTGGTATAAAATAATGCAGGAAAAACTGACTATAGTAGCAAACTTTTCCCGAGTGTCTTGTTTTATTTCAAATTCTTTAATGTTCTATATTGGTATACAAAGGTATATTTCGTCAACTCAAAGGTAAAAAAGCACTAAGTAAGTAAGGTAATGTGTAAAACTGAATTTTTAATAATTTGTAAGACGGGCACATCAGAAATACAAACAATTTTTATGTAGAGTCACATAAAAAAATTAAGCCTCCCCATTCCAAGATGAGGGGGGGCCACATATGGGGGCATTTTGTCGATAAAATTGACATCACAACATCGCCTTAAATTATCGCTAGCCCTATCCCAATATAGATTTAACATAAATAACAGATTATCTAATTTAGCAGAGGCAAACGGAGTTACGGCGTGTACGTCTATTGTACTCTCTTCTCCAAATATTGAGAGAAGAGAAACTTCACCACAGTGACACCATGACTTGTGTATTCGGTGTTCCCACGACGTCCTATCTACACACGAGATGAACCTATACCGTTTGACATAAAGCGTGTGGCACACTGCCAGTCAAAAGCGAAAAATATCCAACCAATAGAAACTAACTACCTAAATAATGTTCTAAGTTTTTTTAGATTTATCTATTTTTATTACCTTTTTTTTATTTATTTATATTTACTGAACAAAATAACCAAACTTTGCTGAAATAGGCAAATGTTTATCAAGTATTTTTTATGAATATAGGGTAAAGGTTTGATGAATACTTACTTGAGTTATGCAATTATACGACAATGATAAAATAAATCTGCCTTGTTAAAAGGGCGCACGCATCTAACATGTTTTTTCGCATATGAGTTAAACTCAAGGATAGGGTACAAATACTTAACCATTTGAAACTTTTTAACACCGTTTCGATTTGTTGTCACATGCGCCTTTTTTATCTATCGGGGGCAGAGATAGAAGCGGCACTATTCCCACGTCTCGTTCCCACCGCTGCAACTCCTGTGTAGCCAGGATCTACAGCTTGACCGCCATAATAACCCAACCAATGAAGGTCAACTTTGTCCCAAGGCAGAGATAGAGGCGGTGAAAACGATGTCCACACATAAGAGTCACGTCTCTAGCATGAGCAAAATGGGCATACGCCCATAGCTTCGCATCGCCAATAGCTTTTGCAAGACGCGAACCTTACATCATAGTATGACTGTACGCTACTAAACAAAGGTGACGACCCGGACTGCGTTGTATTTTACAGGTTTCTTTGTTTATGACCGACTGACGAGGCATGCCGACGGTCACATAAAGATGTTTAACCACAATCTGCGATAAGAGTAAGATAAAGAACACATAAAAACACTAGCCAATGCCCGCGACTTCGCCCATAGTCAGAGTTTTATGTCGCAATCAAAAACACTCGAAAAATATCGATAATATGCATTTTTCTATTTCCATATTGCGTTAAACGTATTTTTTTTCTTATTACTTACTTACCTTTTTAAAATGTCTTTTAGTTAGGTTGTAACTACTCTAGTGGTTCCCATTAACAAACAAACAAACTCTTCATAGTAATGTATAGATTTAGTTTTGTTATCTAAATATACATTATATGTATAACTCAAAGATGTCCGACTGACTGACTGACATAGTCATCTATCAACGCACAGCCCAAACCACTGGACGGATCGACTGTTTGGAATGCAGGTAGATGTTATGACGTAGGCATCCGCTAAGAAAGGATTTTACGAAACTCCACCCCTAAGGGGGTATCACAGGATCCACGCGTACGAAGTCGCGGGCGGCTGCTAGTTAATATAAGAATTCGCTAATGCGAATGTGATCTAGTACCTACATACGAGTATCTCAAACGGACGACACCGACACTAAACGTGCCTCACAAGTGATCGTCACTAGTTACACAAGCAATTGAAAGTGAATCGATGTTCGTTAACTTAACAATCGATTATTATTTTTCGCCGATACATCGTAGAAAGGAGGTCGAGTCGTTAATCAAATAGATGGTCTCGTGATTACTATCGAATCAATCGAGATAATGACCGTTTTAAGGAGGAAGTGTTTCGAGTTACGAGTAAGTAGGTATCAGGATCATAGGCAACATTTCTTTTTGTATTTGATTTAACATGGTTAAACTAATTATGTAAATTTAATTTAACTCTTAGCATGCATTGTTCTGATAAATCTATAAAGCGAAAAACCAGTCACTGATTAAACACGAAATCTCAGAAACTATAACACCTACCTAAAAACATACAGACAGAGAGAACGGTTTTTAAGAAATTTCACCCCTAAGGGGGTAAAACGGAGGTCATTTAACTCCACGCGTACGAAATCGCGGGCGGCCGCTAGTAGGAAAATAGAAACAATTATTAACCGAATTATTAGCGAAAAAGGAAGTTCTTTTTATGCTCTATTTGGTACGCCAACCACAATATTATCAGGTCAGTGTAAGTTTAAGTTTGAGTACCTATTTTAAAAGGAAAATGCATTGAATCAGAATGGTGTAATCTTTAGAAGCTTTAAAATTTCAAATCCTATAAATAATTCAATTAATAAACGTCATCTCATTTTATTATCTGTCTCAGTGCACTTTTTGCGGCAGGTGCGCACGCGCTCATTGCGTAATAACGTTAATTTGACAGCTGTCAAATGCGGCCCAAGACGGAAAACTATTACTGCAGTGCAGTAATTACGGTAGATATTGACTGTCATGCTCGCTCATAAATAATAATAATGCTGATTGATAATAAAGTTATTGATTATTGTCCAAGGCATCTATATAGGTCGCAAATTATTTTATTTATGATTATTTTATCACCTGCATAACCTTCTTACATTGACCTACTCAAAGGGTTACGAAATAATCATTAGGACCGTCAAAATCTGTCAAATTGACATTGACAGTGATCGATCGCACTGAAACCTAAAACAACTTGGTTAATAATTATTAGACCAGTCCAATGTATTACCAAGATACACATCAGCCTTCGCAGAAAGATTACTGGGTACCCTATGATGACAAGTAATTTATTTTGGCTTCGAAATGAGAGCAATAATCGATTCATAGTCAAAAATTAACCTTAATTAACCACGAAAGACCTGCATGTTCTTATTAGTTGTTATTTTGATAATAGCGCCTTTATGTCAATGTCATATCTAGGATGGAAAGTCGAATAGGTGGAAACGATAAGTGATGTCACTCGATCATTTCTAAACTGTAAGATAATAAACAAGATATTGAAAAACTGGTTACTGATTCTGAAAGTGCTTAATGAGCTCTATTACGGTATCAATAATAAGTTATAGATTGAACTAGATCTATCCGAAAATACATAGTGTCTTAAAAACGACTTGCATAAGGATAAGATGAATTAATTCGAACACACCTGGTCAACTCGCAGTTTCCTGCTCGCTTCGACGACACCCTCCATCCTTTGGTTCTGTAACAAAACAACATGTAAATTAAATATTATTTATTGAAAAAATTGTGGCGTTAAGAGTCGCTTCTTCATCTAAGTAACTTAAAAAAAATCGAACTGCTTATGGCGTGAATCAGACCCACGACCTTTCGCTTGCCGGGCGAAAGCTTTTCCATCTGATCTACTTAGACACTGGATGAACTGGATGAATTAAATATTATTATTAGGACAATTCAACACAAAATACTCATCCCAAAAAGGAATATTAATCCACGTTTGGAATTATCGAGTCATCCAGTGCTTTTCTTTTTCAGAAATCTCTAAAAACATATACCTAACTCTACCTAGAATACATATTGTAATCCCGTGACATGTCACATTGAAACAATGTCTTTTCTATTCCTAACTACCTTAATGTATTTCATTAATTCTTTTAAAGATCGAATAGATAACAATTATTTTAATTATAATCTTTTAGAAACTTTGCATATTCTTGTCCGTCAAACTTGAAGTTTATGGGCCTTGAGCAAAGGATACTATGGAATCAAGTAATGGACTTCCTAAGAACACAAAAAGAAGCTCGGTACTTCAAACGAGTACTGCGGAAAGCAATTTAAGTCCGAGTGCGTGCGCGCATCCGCTGCCTGCGTTGTTGCAATTACAACTTTCTGCGGGCGAGATAAAGCACACTATGGACATAAACTTGATAGTGCAGCTGGAATGTCGATATTTTTCCTATCGACAAATTATTTTCATTGACATTGAATAGGTCAATACGTCAATGTAAAAAGTATACCGTACCGCTTGCAACTGGTCACTCTGGAGGTCTTCTAAGAGTGACCAGTAAGTAGTCCAACAAATACTAATGAGCTACTCGTAGTAAGTATGATAATAAATGACCGTTTACTTTTTTAGAATCGAATCTATAGTTCGAATTAGCTTAATACATTTCGATCTCCTGCCCGCCTGCCAAGCGTGAAGATTATGGCAAAACCCTCCACTACAGTGGAGGAGGCTCATAGTCCAGCAGTGGACTGTAAAGGGCTGTTGATGATGATGATGATACATTTTGAATCAAACGACACATACTCATAATATGTAAGACAAAAATTGTCTAAGTTAATCGCGACATCTTCATAATGGAGTGGTAGTGGAAGTGGCACAAAATAACATTTTGACTGTGACATCATTATTATAAACTTAACCAGGCAGTGGTGCATTAGACTCCACATCAATTAATCTTTATGTTGTAAAGAAACGAATTTCAAGTCCAATGAAAATATTATTTTCGTAAATAAATGTCCGTGTGACTGTCGATAATGACCGCAGCACTAGGTCTAATAGAGGCTGGCTGTACGACAATGCAAAATCACTCTTATCTCAAACCACTCAAGATTTACTATTTTTGAAAGCAGCGTAAAGGATGGAAAGCTCATGACTAATGATTTAGTGTCAGGATATCGCTCATCACAATCATGTGAAGACGCATCAGGGATAATGTCCACTGTAACTAGGGTTGCCAGGTCCAAAAACACAAAAGCCGGACTCTGTGCTTCATTTGGCCGAACATTTTACCCTAAAAGCCGGACATGCGACTCACGTGTGAGTCAACTAGTGAGCTCACGAGTGAGTACTATCATCATCGGTTGCCTAACGTCCTGATGCATGCGTGCCTTATTCTGTGGCTCGACTTTCGCCTGGCGCGGCAGCCAAATAAAAAGCCTAACAAAAGCCGGACAGGCCGGACATCGGTTATTTTGGCCGGACACGCAATCAAAAAGCCTAACTATGTCCGGCTTTATCCGGACGCCTGGCAACCCTAACTGTAACTCTACAACACGTTTCGCATGTTATGAAATGAAGAATGCAAGAATAAAGCTCAGTTAAATGAGTTAAACTGACGTACCATCCAGAAACTGACCATGTGTGTAAAATCTTCAGTAGAAATTCATTGTGCACTGTCAGTTTTGGATATAAAACAAAACTGAGAGTGCACAATGAATTTCTACTGAAGATTTTACACACATGGTCAGTTTCTGGATGGTACGTCAGTTTAACTCATTTAACTGAGTTTAACGGACTGTGAATGTCCAGATTTAAAATAAAAAGCACCATTAATATCTATTCAATCTATTTTGATTGCGGAATTTATCAACACACTGTAAACGGATAATGCGATAAAAAAGATTAACAATTTCAGTCAATGGCATTTCGCCGCTGGACAAAAGTTTTGGCACTAAAATCAACGAAAAACGATCTCTAGCTTTTTTATCCAGTCACTCACTGCCAGCTTCTTCTTGAAGTATTTTTTCACAGGAACTATTATGAAAGTTTTTTTTTTATGCATAACAAGTCAGGTATTTGACCACAATCGCACCTGATGTTAAGTGGGTTGCAGTCTAGGAGTATTCGTAAGTAAAATATACCTACGATTTACCAAAATAATAATGTCTCCACTTTTAAACACCTTTTTTAGTATTTAATGCTCTATTACTTTCGACGAAAACTCAATTTATCATAGATGAAACAAAAAAAAATGTGCATACTAAGGTTTTAGATATAAGTTAAAGCTTGAAATACAGGTTGTTATAATCTGATTGTTTCTCCATACAAATTCATGTATGCAACAGCTAATTGTAAGTATGAGGAAATGATCAATCGAAATAATATGACCGTATCAAGATTTCGTCACGTGCGGAACCGAGTAAAGGTATTATTTTCACTTAACATTATACAATAACCAGCGTATTATGTATCACCCCGATTGGTAATTAGTGCATGAAACTAAATAAACCAAGTCTCAGACGAAAATTTTGTAGTGTGTTCATCTTTAACCTCGAATTTACCAACAACAAGTAATTTCAAAACGTCTCTATTTGTGCTTAGTGGTGACTTTTAGTACATGATCCGGCGAAATTCGTACCGGCAGTAAAATTCCTCTTTGAAAATATTCTATTGCCTTATTTATCAGGCAGGAATAATGTAGAATTCTAAAGGTGAAAGAAATTTTTGCAATCGGTCCAGTAGTTTCGGAGCCTATTCAACACAAACAATCAAATCTTTCCTCTTTATAATTTTGGTGTAAGTAAGTAGGTAGATGTAGATAGATTAAAATATGAATTTCTATGGATTAAAAGATATTCAACGAGCGATCTTTATAACGAGACGGGTAGGTACTCCTTACAATTAGTGCGATTCGTATGTAAATTAATTTCAAAAGTAAATACCTATTAAAAGTTTAAAAAACTAAAACCACGCTTTTCATTACTGCACTAAAAGGCCAAACATTTCGATGAGTTTCTTCTGCCGTTTCGTTTAGGAGTTTCTAGGGCCACCTCTTGAATTCATCATCAGGACCCTGGGCATCATCTAGCACTAAAGTACCCACTCGAAAAGACAAATCCAATGAACCCAAAATCGATGCGATCCCGCTGTTTCGTTTAGGAATTCCTAGTCCCATCATCAGACCAGCTCTATGGTACCATAATATTGTATTGTCATCTAATCTACATATAATTGCCAAGTTTCATGATGATACAAGAATTAGAAGTGCGTGTAATTCAGATTCTAAGATTCCATTACAGTTGTTACATACCACACGACGACCTAATAAAAGCGTGTTAATATATTGCTTTCGCACTAATAAACCTGTCTTCCTTCAAATTCATGTTGATTCACTATTTCTGTTAAAAGAAAATTACAAGAATAATGCTATCGGAAATTGAATAAGTTTTAGTGTGAAATACATAGTTTCATTTGAAATGGGTTCGACTCGGACTGATTGGAAAGTAATTCCAGTGCAAATGTTATAGGCACTTCACATGCAAGAATTAGACCTGGTTAATGATCCAATCAAGGTTTCTGCATTAAAGCAACCTGTATCATTGTACAGTCAGCGTCAAATAGTTCGTGGCATCCAAAGTGACCAAAAAAAACACAACCTTATTCGAATTTTAACAAAGACGTTGCGAACCTGCGTACCCACTTTGGGCGTCACGAACCATTTGACACTGGCTGCAATTTAACAAAGCAATCGAGAAACAATTTATAATGTTTATGGAATAAAAATAGAAGTTGTACCTATTAGAAGAATCAAGGAACATAAACCAGTATATTTTCCACAAACAGCACGCGTACATGAATAAAGTAATAAATGAGTGATTAACTATCACAAGCTACGACGGCGGTACTTTAAACTTAACACTGAAGCAACTTATGTGGTTGTGTTAGGAACTATTTTGCAACAAAAAACTATGATTTAATGTACTGGGGACTAGAGAAGCGAGCCATTGTGTGGTGCCGGCCGACACATTATCATAATGCATGCAATGATCAGTACAAGTAATGGTTTAACCACCCACGGTGAAAACTATTAATAAAATAAACTAAGTTTTGCTAAGAATCCCAACTATAATATTATAAATGCGAAAGTAACTCTGTCTGTCTGTCTGTCTGTCTGTCTGTCTGTCTGTTACGCTTTCCCGCTTAAACCTCGCAACCGATTTTGATGAAATTTGGCATAGAGATAGTTTGAGTCCCGGGAAAGAACATAGGATAGTTTTTATCCCGGTTTTTGAAACAGGGACGCGCGCGATAAAGTTTTTCTGTGACAGACAAAATTCCACGCGGGCGAAGCCGCGGGCGGAAAGCTAGTAAAATATAAACTTTATACTTACTTACTATTTAAAACTAACACTCATGTAATCATTTATTTTTCGCTCAAAAAGAATGAAACTTACAACTTGTATGTGCCCGGAGAAAAAGCTTTAACGCGATGCAATAGTGGATAGCGACATCTGTTGATGGTAATTAACAATCAAAATATAATTACATATTACATACGTTGTATTTGACTATACTGTCAAATGACATGACTTTGTTGCGGCATCCTATGTTGTTGAGAAATTGCTACATAAACATTTCTAAATGAATCTTGAAAATCCAAAAACAAACTCCCACACTTTTCCTTAGTTTTTAAGTTATGCACGTTGATTCAAAAGAGTAAAACTCAATAATAATACCACAATTATTATTTTTAATGAAATAAATTATGTTCAAGATGCAACTTGTCCTTGTAATTATGAAAGATCGCCGCCTGCATAATTGTGTCTTTAATGAAGCTAATATATCATTTAACATGCAACATTATGCACTTTAAAACATTTACAAACGCTTAAATTCAAGAGTTGATTTAAAAATCATATGTTGCGCCATCGCTTGTGTATTTATAGTCAGTTTACATTATGCAGATGGTGGATTAGTTAGATGATAGATTAGTTGCATAACCGAATATTTGTATTGGTTTGTATAAATTCGTATGCTAATCGAACGCCCTTCAGTCCTAAATGATGTCATAAAATTTCACTTCCGTTTAATATGACATAATGCACGAGTGTCATTGCATAAGGAAGAAAGCGGGGCCCAGAACCCAACCCATGGCAACTCCTGCGATCAAGTTCGAGAAAAACAAGGTCTCATGAGGCCGGACGCTGCAACGAAGTCGCTGTGTTTCAATCAATGTTTATTTATTTCAATCAATGTTTATTTTATTTAAGCTTTTGCACATAAAAGTGATGTACAGTGGCGGACTTATAGGACTTAAAGGCACCCGCTCAGCTAGAGCTCTGTGATTGGTTCGTGTGTCACCCTGTGCGTCCATATGCACAGTGAGACCTCATAGTAAAGTTTGTGAATACGGGCGTAAGACGCACTTTGGGTGTCACGAACTATTTGACGTTGATTGTACTCTTTAATTACGCAATACTTCTACGTATGAATAATTAGAATCACGTTCCTCGATTATTTTGTTAGAACATCATAAATCGCTTTCATTTAAAACGTTATTAATTTGTGTTATGTAAGCAAACGTAACGGTTGTAATTAACCTTATTAGTTCAGCCGCTTGATTACCATCATTTGTTAGTAAACTTCACATCAAAAGTAAAACAAATCATAAGTCTATCGCCCGCAAATCATAGAAAAGATGGCCCATGAGTTACTTACACAATGTTCTATCGCCCGTATTCACAAACATTACTATGAGGTCTCACAGTGCGCGTGGACGCACAGGGTGACACACGAACCAATCACAGAGCTCTATTCCACGCTGTGCGTTCGAATTGCTGCTTTATGCAAGCATCGTTTGTGAATACGGGCGTAAGTTTTTCCAGAACTTTGAGCTAGAAGGACAGTGCTACAAAATAGCCTCCATCAACATACCGTTATGTCAGCAAGGCGTTTAGTATTTAACTACAGATAATAGAGGCTAGTCAACTTCAGAACTGGCTGAGGCACCAAGAAATGTGGAGATGAGCAGCTGTCTTCCTAGACTAGGAACAGGTGAAAGCTCCTTAAGACAAAGAACTGCGAAAACCTGTTAGTGGGCATTGTTTTTTGCCAATGGCACGAGTGCATAATTGTTTTATAGTTTAAATAACGTACACAGCTCAATAAAATCAGCCATGTCATCGTTCGTTTTTGCCAAATGACGTTTACTGCTGGACAAAGGCCTCCCCCAAGGTTTTCCACAACGACCGGTCTTGCGCCGCCCGCATCCAGGCACCTCTCGCGATTTTCACCAGATCGTCGGTCCACCTATAGGGCCAACAGCCGTGTCATACTAATAAAATAAGCTGTTTTGTTTTAAAAATACATTCTCAGACAATTTCTGGTATTCTGAAACGTCACTGATATTCGATTGAAACTCAATCTGAAGCATTTTAATACAATCCAATTGGTTTGTTATTTTTTTTATTAATATTTGGATCAGCCACAGATTAAAGCTCAATCGATTTGTCAAGAAACAATCTTTAATGTAGATTTGTATTTACTAAGGTGTTCTTTCAGAATACGGCTATAGACTTCTATTCTATACCCAACGGCTGAGAATTTTCCACATACTACCACATACTTACCAATCATCATAGTTATTACTTATCCGCCCTAACCAATCGACTGTCTGCTTTATTCTAGCTGTGGCCATCTGCTCTTACGCAAGTAGCATCAGTTGGTCATTAAATTAAATTGTAAAGTCCGATCGGCAGATGCGTTGGCCAACCACCTAATTGCATGGTTCGGCCGAGAAAACAGGTGTCTCCACACTTGCTTCTATTCACCTAAATGTCAAGAATAACAAGTGAGAACACAATCATAATTTATCTAACATTTACGATCACTAAACCTGCATCAATTATTTAACATTTAATGCTGCATATTAATTCTATTCTGGCTAACATTTGGCGCAGCTCAGTAGGTACCTGGTATCTATTGTATGAACCTGTCCATTATTTTTTTAACCACTTAACAAGAGCATAATCTAAATAATTTATGAAACCATAACGTAATTTTTTCATCAACATAATTTCAGCCTAAAGAACTCTACTACTGGTCGTGAGCCTCTCCCAAGCGCTAATCGCTCGACCTCTCGCTTTATTCACCCCGACAAATTAGTATCTTTTAAATTATTTTTATCATCACAAGCGTTAAGCCTATGTCGGCCTTATGTAAATTAATTATCCACGTCGAAAAATTCATACAAAGTTACGATTACTGAAAATGACTAGGAAATCATCATAAATCGGTTATCAATATCTTCGCTTTGGACAAAATTACTATCAATTTCATAATACATATTTTATCCCTTTCCCAGCTGATAACCTGTTTACTGACAGAACCTTGCGATACATCAGAAACATGATGCTCTGCGCAGAAAACTGCGCTATTAATATTATTCAATAGAAAACCGCCATTAAAGTATAGTTAGAGAGTGCGCGGACTTACTTTCTCGGTGCAAACGAGCAACGTTATCAATAAGCCTTTAGTAAACGGTTGGAGTAACTGGGGTCTGAGTTAGTCATAATACAAGTTAGAGTTAATTTGCAAACGTGATAAATATCATAGTTGATTGTTCAAGTCGATTAAATACTTAGTAACGAGGCAATTCTTGGATGGTTCAAACTTGGAGTGCAAGTGTGGTTCTGTTCCCCAGTCGACGAAGCACATAATGTCGTGCCCTGGATGCCCAAACAACTGCACGCAGGAAGATTTAATGAAGGCTACTGACGACGCCATTCTTGTGGCGGAGTTTTGGACTGACGCTGTGTAGGTTTGTTGTCGACACCACAAGAAGAATAACGTGGCAAACAAGATTTTTCGGGTTTGACGCCGTCCCGCAAATTGGTCACACTCAGACAAAAGTTAAAGCCTACCATTTTTTAAACAATAGTTAGATTGAAAATGTAGTTTTTATTACCTAAGAAAAGATTTATTTTAAATAAATACGGGCCATCACAGAAATTGCTACGGAAAATCCTAGATCGCACTGTATCTTACAGAGAAATATTAATTGCTTCCTTAATTAAATGCGTATATGAATGTACTCTATCAAGAAACCATGTTACGTTCACATTATTAAAGCAGATAAAATATAAGTGGCAAAATTAACTGCATTCATTTAGATATATTTGTGGTCTTCTCCTATTAGACCCCATCCCCCAGACCCCATTAGTGGATATGCGCAAAGCGTTAAAAAATGATTATAATCTGATGGAATTCACAATTTTACATGTGACAGGGACATTTATAGAGACTCGGGCACAAGTTGTGGCGGTAGCGCAACGCAATATTTAGCCTGGGCACAAACCACCGACCTTTAGTTGGCCGATAGTTGGGCCCGATTTTCATTTGTATGAAGAATCGGCCGATACCAAATCAGTGTAATGCAACGCACACTTATCCGTACCGAGTTGATCCCTTACCGTGTTGATAAGACTATACCTTTAAATAGAAAGGAAGTTTTCGGTTTTTCCTCTCAAATTAAATGATGATGAATGAAAACTTTGGGGATCGCTTATTGTCAGTCATACTAATCAATGAGAATACAACTTAGTAACAGAATACCAGATAAGTGCATTCAATGAATCAGCAAGATCAGCGATTCCCCGCACACCATGAGAACGCGCGTACGTGACTGTACGCGAGTTTGGTGCACGCGAAATGAGAATCGGTACAAGTTGAACGATCTGTCGCGTGACCATTTGCGTTCATCAGATTTTATGGAAAGATCATAGATTAATTAAAGCCTAGATAGATATTAAGCGGATGAAAAGTGAGGCAACTTTTAGGCCTCGTTCGATCAAACTTTTATCCAAGAATAACAGACTCCTGGTATAACTGGCACATTGACAGTTTCAGTATGGGAAATATGTCAAAACTAACGATTTATTATAAGATTAATATTTACTCTTGTTTGGTCGAATCCACCCATAGTATACATTCTAAACTTTTTTGTAATTTGATAAAATAAGTTTCTAATAGACTATTAGGTAAGTATAACTTACTGGCAGACTTTGTGGATTCTAAGGCTGAGTTGCACCATCTTTCTTTAGCTTTAACAAACGTCAAAAATCTGTCAAACTCCATACAAAATACACCGGTTATTGTTATAGTTACGGTCAAAGTTAGGTGGTGCAACTCAGCCTAAGTAATAATCTCTATTTATAAGTAAGTGATGACGTTCTTCATGGTTTTATTAACAATCCTAACAACTTAGCCGTGCAAACGTACGTGTATAATCGGATTTTTAACCGTTCTCAATAATTTGGTCGGTATATTTTTTTTATATTCTTCAGCCCCACTGCTGCTAAAATAAAATTTCACTCTGGCAAGAAGAATAAGATTAGGTCTCAAAAAAACCCTTACGGGTTTCGAACGCGGTCAGGTACGCAAACCTCCGGACCAGGGTGACGAAAAACGTAACCCTCCTTCTGGCGCAGTCGGGTAAAAAACAATAGACACGTGTACCGTGTGATCACACCGACGCGACGTGGAGCCCTCGACTTTATTTGCATACTAATGTTCCCAATATTCCCATAATTCCTAGGGCTGACAAAAATGTCTATTGAATGTCGATTAATAAAAACTGTATTGTTTAAAAAAAATCTACTTCATATCTAAGATCGTTGAAAAACAATGTTGGTAAGTACTCGTAATACTGGAAATTGCCAAGAAACTAATTAAACTTTACAGTTTCATCAATAAAACAATAGGTACTTATAATTTATAACCATTGCACAATTAACATAAAAACCTTGATCACTGTAGAGCAATGCAATAAAATTTTATTGTAGCAGCTACAGTAATGGTAGTTAAAATAACTCTATTTGTTACTCTTTCACGCTTATCTTATACCGCCTATTAGCTGAAACCCAGAAACCATTAATTATCCCAGTTTGTGAAAAAGGGACACATGCGATAAAGTTTTTCTGTAACAGACTCAACGCAGGCAAAGCCCCGGAAAAAGCTTTTTGTTGTACGTTTATTACGTTACGATTTAAATATCCTCATAACCCCCTCTTATTATAGGACATCAACTAAAAATATATTTTTCGGTTATTAGTCTTTTTTGCGGTGCAAATACCTTATTTATAGTAACATCTACGAGTACCTTTTTATTATTTTTGCTAGATTTCATGGCTTGGGATGTTTATTGTTTTTTTACCATGTCAATAGAAGAAAAATTTCAACATTTTAAGTTTCACAATGTAATTCATAAAAAAATACCTTGAATATTCAGCAGGATTTTTATTATCTGGTACCAGACTAGGTGGCAACCCTACCCATTCATAAGAATAAGACAGTTACGCACAACCTCAGAATAGTCAATGCCCATTACAAGAACTTTCGGATTCAAACGGAATTAATTCATAAGATACCTAAACGTGCTCGTGACTTCTGAATAAAGATAACTTGCAAATATTGGTAGGAGCTTCGCATCATCAAGTAAGCTTTAAGCTCCGTTAATTCTATATTTAAGTTCGATTAAGTGTGAAGTTAAGCTTTAACTCAGTTATCTTTTACATTTTACATGCTCGTGACTGTTTTTTTGTAAATATCATCCTATTTTTACTTCAATTAAATGTCAATAATTTTACACAGTCTTACATGAGACATTATTAACTATTACTAAAACTTAAATTAATTAAAATATAAATATTGTATTGTACGAGAAAACTTTAGAATAGTAGAGGGACGCGCGCGGTCGGCTCCGCGCGCTTTTGATGCTAAGTGATGAATTGTATTTAAAATGAGGCAATATAATTTTAAGTTAAGTATGAAGTATTTTATTTATGAGGATAGAACTACTGGCCTCTAACACAGTAAAGAAAAATGTTGCAAAAATGGGAAATATTTATTTATTTATTTATTTATTTATTTATTTTATAGAAACCAACAGCGATACATTGAAAATATTAGCTATAAGATTTAGACTGATAGTATAGCCAATGAAAGGTTTCCCTTTTTATAAAAGTACATTGTTGTTGGGAAAAAATATGAATAAAAGATGTTAAAAAAATGATAATAATTAAAAATAACAAAAACTCACAAAGAAGCAATTCATTGCGTCAATAATTAATTGCGTCATTATTCAAACTACTTTCACGCATACGAAGTCGCGGAGCTAGAGTATAAATAAAAGTGTTTACATACAAGAGGACTTGGTCTCAATGCCCTCTAGAGAATGGCGTGTAACTCTCCCACATTTGCATTAGGTGGTGTTGTTGGTTTCTTTTTGTATCAGCGAACGGCCATCAGCAACGCTGATATCTTATGGACCACATTAAAACACAATTTCCATCGATAACAATGAGCATATTATTATCACAAAAATACAAATTAAACAATACGGCTTTAGATCCGCCCCTAGCTCTACCGCTTGATATAGGCTTTGTAGTGGACTTTCTATTTTATATTTCTTCTTTTCTGATTTTCAATTACATTTTTAATTAAACATCTTAGAGAATCTTGTATTAATTGTATCTTGTAACCTTTATATTGGCATGAATGAATATGATTTGATTCAAACCTGATGATGCAGTCATCATAATCATCATCAGATCATTTAGTCTCCTCTACAGTAAACAAACGCTCTTTACCAGAGGGTAATGAAGGATAAAGGTAGCAGGAAGGCGCTGGATGCAGGCCGCTACCAACCGTGCGATGTGGAAGTCATTGGAGGATGCCTATGTTCAGCAGTTGAAGTCTTGTGGCTGAAATGATGATTATGACGAATTAAGGATTTGGCCTAAACTCCCCCACGCAAAGGCTTACGCTCCTCCTTTAGTCCAACAATACCGTCTGGAAGAGTGGAAGTGGAACTATTCCATACGTTTGACCGTGTGGTTCCGCATACGGTCAAACACAAACCTAATGCAGTAAGACTCGTTTATGGTCTTTCTTTACACGTAAAACAATAAGGGGCGTGAAGGTTCCAAATAATGGCAGTGAAAAAGTCGTGAGCGGCGTGCGAGCGGCGGCCGGTCACACGGCCACCTATTTGTTAATTACTATTGTGCTCGGCCCCATTCGAAATAACTTGCCAGTGCCAGTGCCACAAGATCACGTGAGAATGATCTGTTCTCGTCTCATTTCAACCGAACTCCGGCCAATGCTGGACAAAGATTCCTACATCAACCGGTCCAGTTTTGCCCGCATCCTTATTCCTTGTGTAGTAGTACCTTCACCAGACCGTCGTTTCACCGAGTACGAGACGTGCCTTCACTACATTATCCGGTCCATGGTCGCAACTTGAAAACATTTTCTGACGATCATCAGTTCTATGAGTTATGCATGATCTGTTATTAAGATTCTATTGACTTGATTGATAGGAGCTTTCCTTGAAGTTCACAACTCATCCCATGCGAGTTGAATTGAAAATAACAAACGTTGAAACTGATACATCGATAACACTACTAAAATTAAATGTCACTCAAGGTTGGATATTCGAAAACAATTTAATCTGAATTCAGAATATTGACCTGAGTTTACCTTAGAATATTTTCCCAGAATTCCCCCGCACAGTTGAATTTATAAAAATGCAGGTTTGCAAAATGACTAGAACGGTCGGTTACTTTCTAGGTTAAAATTGCGAGTGACCGAATACATTTAGAGATCTTTTGATTTGAATTAGCGTGGGACTGTCTCAGTATTCTTAATGAAATCTAGCTCGATGTCAATAAATATTGCAATTGTTTTGTTTTATTTCGTCAAACGAAGTGAGCGCGCACTCCGCAATGTACCTTCCTACTTTTCGACCAATTTATAATATTTTTGCAACTTGCATACAACAATAACTTGCACCGGGTGATGTGGATATCATTGGGGGAGATCTATGTTCAGCAGTGGACGTCCTGTGGCTGAAATGATGATGATGATGAACTTGCATAGATCGTTGATAAAACTTAAGTACTTTTACTCATACTTACTTACACATTAACATGTAGGTATCTTATTTATTATCCTCTACAAATTTAGACAAATTATCAAAATATTGACATGATAAAGCTTATTGTGACTTAAGTAGGTACTATAGTTATCAGGAACGGTAGGTCGTCCCAAAAAAGTGACTAGTGCTCGTTTTCACCTAATTTTTAAGTGATCCCTATGGTAACACTAGGAATTTTGATTTCATAGGGGTCATTTAAAAATTATCGATTGATGATGAAAACAGGCATAGGTGATTTATGTAAGTAGGCTTTATTCACCAAATTTAACAACACACCTGACAATGAAAGCGCTCGCAGCGAACACACTTGTGTTTGGTGCCAAGAGCCCAATGTTTGTTGAATGCAACTTGTCTATTTGCCCTTCCCACGTCTGTCCCTTTCCGAGTGTACATAACGTTTCCGTATTGGTTACACTAGTCACTAGCTGTACTGTCTATGTGGTGTGAAGGTTAAGCGATAGCTATTTTGGTATTAAGATATCAAACTGGGTTTAAATCATCTTGCTCGTTAGACAGTCAGTATTATAAATTTTATCCTTACATGCTAAATTATTGCGATTCAATACTCATTATTACACGCCTCGGGCGATAAAAGCTGTTGATTATAATTTTATTATTTACGTATTTTTAGTGCACTACCGCAGACTTATTTATAAAGTGGTAAAGGGCCATTGAGTTATAATGTATGTAAAGGGCTGGTAATTTTTCTCATCCATGTCAGAAAACACCTGTCTAGTAGACATAGAGGGATAGGTCTTCAGTTTTTTTTTTTTTTTCAGTGTTTGTGCAATGTCTTTCGACCATAATCATTGCCAAAATTCTGAATACAAAACCTTTTTTTCTCCTTTTATACTCGCCATTGCGCGTCCGCGTACTTGTACGATTTTGTTGTAATTTCAATTAAAATTACAAGTTAAACCAAGTGTTATGAAATTAGATTAGATCTATCATCTCTAATACTATCTGCATGCCTATACACGGTCTGTGAGTTTGTATGTTTTAATTACATGTCTATGTTTACATGCGTTACGGGAATTAATAGCCTGACTGCTGCGTAATTTAATAAAACTATAAGTAGGCGCGCACACCGTTGATTTTTAGTTGGCCGATAGTTGTGCCCGATTTTAAATTGTATGAAGAATCGGCCAAATCGAATCGGCGTAGTGTGCGCACTCCCATACATGCCCATACTGATCAACTGCCCTACTAAACTATCGGCCGACGAAAACTCAACGGTGTGCGCCTACTCTAAAATTACGACAACAATTTAATAATGCAGGGGTATTACGCACACTGAGGGATTAGTGAACTCGAGTCGGTATCTCCTCGGGGGGATGCGCGATGCCAACCTACATCAAATGTATGAAAAGTTTAGTTTTTTAACGTTTCCCGCTAGGGGCGCTGTACAATCCGTCATACATTAAGGCTGAGTTGCACCACCTAATTTTGACCGTACCTAACTTTGATGATAACCGGTGTTTTATGTATGGAGTTTGACAGATTTTTGATGTTTGTCAAAGTTAAAGTAAGATGGTACAACCCGGCCTTAATATCATTTTTTGTCATGTTGTAAACTCACACTAGGCCCTCAGCAGTGGCACCCGCGGAAGACCGCTTCTTGACACGCCCGTAAGAGTTTGTCAAGATAAATGCTGAGCGGCAGCCTTTTGACGCAGTGGCTTCGTAATTGTTCTTTGTTTTTACTTATTTTTTTATTCTCGTTGTATCGTTATGTTGTTGTCTATTTATTTACTAAGTACTGTGTCAATAAAGTTTTTCTATTCTATTCTATAAACGGCGTAGTTTCCGCTTTCAGCCTATCCCATAAACCTTCGTTCGTAAGAAACGTCGATGTTACTTTGATCAATGTTTCTCCGAAGATCCTGCTCACTAGTTGATTTGTGGCTTTTTCACACCTCACGGGTTTCGTAGTAAATCAGGTTCTTTCTTTCGAAGTGTTATTTTTCGGACTTTGAATGAACCACTTTTCTGTTTGTCGTAGTTATTTGACAACCGTGTTAAGTGTTTATCAAACTTTTACAATGAAATTGGATTTTTGAATGGATACTAAATCCTTTTATTTATTTTTAGAGTTCCTTATCCATATGGTGAAAACGAGGCCCTATTATTTTACTTATTTATAAGGCCAACCAACAAGACAGCCCGTATTCACAAACGATGCTTGCTGAAGTGAGGCAGCAAATCGAACGCACAACGTTGAATAGAGCTCTGTGATTGGTTCGTGTATCACCCTTTGCGTCCACACGCACTATGAGACCTCACTAATGTTTGTCAATACAGGCGACCTCTGTCAATTTTCACAACATTTTTGAACTTAATCTAAGAGCTGCCTTAATTAAAAATTCTTCATCTCTTGGTTTTGTACTCGTACTATGCAGTATCTAGTTTATACGTCCTTGGTGTAACTTAGAAGCTGTAGCCAGCGATCCGTTGGATGGGTAACCTAAATACACTCGACGGCACATCAAGTGTGACAGTTGCACTGCAAAAGTCACTCTTATTATGCAGAAAATAAGGTCTCGAGGTCAACATATTACATCTAACGTGATGTGTATTACAGAAGTCATGCTTGTCTGGCATGACGGAGATCAGAAGCATGGTACCTATAACATAATAAGAATGGTATAGAGATGCGTGCTCTTACATTTCAGTATATTATATTAATGCTATTATTACGCTACAAAAAACAGATATTGACAGTACTAAATCATTGTTATGTGGAAGTCCTTGGGGAAGGCCTTTGTCCAGCTGTGGACGTCATTTTTGGCTGAAACGAACGATATAGTCTATTATTCTACATGATCAAATCAAAAGAGGAATACAAATAATCAAATTTATTATACTGTAACAACTGGCATGTTTTTGACAGGTAGGTACATTAGGATCGACCTGGACAAGGCACATGTCAAATTAGAATGGAATATAGAAGTTGGCTTGACCATGATCTAGATTGAAGGTTTAGGAGTGGCTTTTAAACATAATTAGGTCATCAAAATGTAGGTACAAACAGTCTCTACCACATTTACTTACAATCGTTTTTGCTACGGAAATATAATTCAAATTAGGAAAATATCGTGTGGGATAAAAAAAATATTACTTACCCCATTTACAACTAACTATAGCTTAGGGTATTGGCTGACTACTCTATGAAAGTTAGAGCGTGTCTTTTGACTTTTATTTTTATTTTTTAATTCAGTTTCTCGTGGATAGAGCAATGCGTAAAATGCAATACAGCCTTCAAGCATGACCTCCCATGAACCCAGCCAAATGAGTCTAATTTAGGTGCACAGACAAACAATAACCGATTACAGTAATCGATAACATTCGGTACGGCTAGTGACACCACACGACGCTATTTGGCAGGATTGACCAGGGCCCCGATTACGCTAAAAATTTTCATCTTCGACGTGCCCGGACGACGAACGAACATCAGCTGTTTTGACAAATCCGTATCGCGATGTCGTTTTGACAGCTAGTTGAAACGAAGCATAGACGTAAACGTAAAGCTAAATATTATCTCATGTGACAATGAAAATACTAGTAGGAAGGTACGTCCATTACCGTGATACCGAATTTGCACCTCAGCTGGAATGAAAAACTGGAGAAGAAGCGCGTATGTATTGGAGACGTTAAAAATTAGCGTAATCGGGGTACTGTGGGTCTAAACAAAGTGCACATTTCGATCGCAAACCAGTCGAAAAGTGGTCGAAAAGCCTTTTTTTATATGGAGTTTTGACGGATTCGATTGATTCGATCAAAAAGTGCATTTTGACTAGGGGGGCTGGGGGCGTAGTGTGAGTTTACGTCAAACGCAGTCGAAGTAGACTGATCGAAGATTTTAGTTCTTAAAAGTTTC
This sequence comes from Ostrinia furnacalis, assembly GCF_004193835.3. NCBI lineage: Eukaryota > Metazoa > Arthropoda > Insecta > Lepidoptera > Crambidae > Ostrinia > Ostrinia furnacalis. The sequence goes on from NW_021133050.1 coordinate 163,873, forward strand.
CGCTAGGGGCGCTGTAAAATCCGTCATACATTTAGTGTCACGTAATGCGTTTGACGTAAACTCACACTACGCCCCCTGATTTGAAAGGATCGATAAAAATAAAAGCGGCGGGATTATTACGAATATCAGCAACCGGTTCTTACTTTTACAATTACAACGCAACTGCGAAAAATTTATGGAAACTAACGCAACCTGTAAATTGAACGCGGCGCTGTCATCGGTTGCGTATCAATCTCGTTTCTATTAAACAACTAGCAACCGCGTTGCTAAGAATTAATATTAATTTAATATTTGAATTTTCGCCTTGATATTTTGTACTAGTCTGAGTATTTTACATCTGTAATAGTATGTTTCTACAAAAAAAAAGTATTTAGAATATTTACATCCATTGTCTGACACCCATATGATAGTTGTACTTTGCAAGTTTGGGAATACGGGACTGTCCACAAAGTGCCTCAATCGTAGCCATCCCAGTGATCGAGTGGATGCACCGACCACAGTTGCGCAAGAGTGCAGCAACTCGGGCGAGGTGAATGACAGCGCCCTCGGTAACCAGAAACCGAAACTAGGTGACACAATGTTTGGTCAGTAACAGTATGGAAGGTGGAAACTAGGAATTATAGACCGACAAAGATGATACAATTTAAAAGGGTAAATGAACTTTACTGCTGCAAATATGCTTTAAAATATCTATACTCTATATTATAAAACTGAAGAGTTTTGTTTGTTTGCTTACTTGAACGCGCTAATATCAGGAACTATACTGGTCCGATTTGAAAAAATATTTTTGTGTTAGATAGCCCATTATTTTATCGAGGAAAGCTTTAGGTTATACATAATAACATCACCCTATAGCCAATGATAGAGACAGAGCATTAAAGAAAAATGTTGCAAAAACGGAAAATCCAAACTATTTTCACGCGTACGAAGTCGCGGGTAGAGCTAGTCTCTAAATAAACCATTCATGATCAAAACCAAACAATCAGTCAGTCCATTGAATAACAAATTAGTGAATTATGCAACGTCAACGGACGTCGGACATCGAACGGTTTTGACGGCTCGTCCGAGCAGACATCCATACAAAGGAGCCCGTACTGATGGACAAGTTTGTCGATGTTGCCACCTAAATCGATAATGTCGATGTTATTTACTACTCTGTCCACATGATGATATAACAAGTTAACTAACTCTAATACCAACTTGGCCATTACTAACAGTATCGTAAAACCGTTGATACTTATTTACTTGAGATTGTATGTATTTTGTGAACTTTTTAAGATCGACCTCACCATGTCTTTTCAGCGATCTCTCATAAACTAAACTCATCAAATAAATGTGGAAACTATTTACTATTTAGATTAAAAATGCTCTACACTTCGATAGGTTTGGCTCAAAAGTCAACTGGGAGAGTAACTAAACTATATGACGTTAAGTTTGCCTTTTGTACTGCATTTTTTTGTGTGTGCAATAAAGTTTTTACTGTTAGTTACTTAGCCATTGTTTTCTGTCATCCTAAAGGTCATACATAAATGAACCACCGCTGCACCGTAGCCTATCGAAAATCTATCGATACTTTTACCCAGCCAGCACTACAGCAGCCATTACACAACAGCACAACACTTGTTGGACTTGTTAAACACTTCCGAATGTCTTGTATTATTGTGTATTGTTATCTGCCTGCGAAATTTTCTTCTTTATTTGTCTAATAAGAGAATAAATGAATAATTCATGTTTAGAACTTGCGGACATAACAGAATAATTGCTCGTAGGTGTTATTTAGGTTCATATGAGTATTAAAATTATAATTGTATATTTATGCGTGATCTTATTCTTATTAGAAACTTGTAAAATGAAATCTATGTTATAATAAATAATAATAACAATAGGGTAAAACACGATAAACAGTAAAATTAAAAATAGATTTTATAACAACGATTATTGTAAGGTTTAGATTATTTAATTAACTGGCTATTTTGATTTTTAATGCATTTCGATACCTTGTTTCTTTATAATGAAAACTCTTGTTTACACTGATATTTATACTAGTGTGACTGGATGGGAATTTTTTCCCAACTCAACTTTTTTCCCAACAAGGTATGACTCGTATAGAACAATTTTTCTTTTTTTTTCTGTCGGCCATTTTGTGTACGAACGGAGTACTATGCCTAGAGGTCCCGGATTCGAATTCCGAAATGATGAATTTTAATTTCTGTGACGGGTCTGGGTGTTTTCTATGTATAAATGTATTTACAAATAAAAAACAAAAAAAGGACCTAAGTATGTTTATATCCGTCGTCTAGTACCCATAGTACAAGCTTTGCTTAGTTTGGGACTAGACTAGAGGCGCAGTATAAAATGTCCAAGGATATTTATTTAACTTTTAATTTTTCTAGCAACCTAATAAAGCTAAAATTAACCTAGGTCTGCGCTTGCGCCTGCATTGCGAAATCATTTGGTAATAGCTACAGACAAAGATGTAGGAAGTGTGCAGACCTCGTGACCCCGATTCAATCAGTTAGGGGCCATCCATAAAGTACGTCACACGAATTTTATGATTTTTTGACCCCTCCCCCGTCCTTGTCACAGGTGGTCACATTTCTGAAACCCCCCCTCCCTAGTGTGACGTCACATGTTTTGCAATTTCACATCGAAAAATTATTAAATTAACAAAAAAATAACAACAAATAGAAACAATAAAATCACGCGCGAGGTACGGTGCGTTTGGTGGCATTATAGGCCAGTATAATTAGATTTTAAATCTGAAATAATACCTACAAAAGATTTTATTGATTTAATGGCTTCATTGGTTGCACATAGACTCTCTTAGGTTTTCGACTTCGACGGAGTTGTGCTTAAGTGGTAGGGGTATTTTTAGTTTAATTTATATTTCAAATTACGCGATTAGTACCTCTAGATATTATATTAGATTTTGAAATGTGACGTCACGAAACTTTGGACCCCTCCCACCCCTTGTCACACCATGTCACACTTTGTCGACCCCCTCCCCCCCTCTTTACGTGTGACGTACTTTATGGATGACCCCTTATCACAACAGGTTTATGCACTTTTAACTTTTGATTGCTGAGTGCAGTAAATTATTAGTACTTTCTTTTTTTGAGACCAAACAGGTAAAAGTATACCATCACTAGATATTATAAAACAAAGTCGGTTTCCTGTCTGTCTGTCCTTAATCCCTATGTATGCTTAGATCTTTAAAACTACGCAACGGATTTTGATGCGGTTTTATTTAATAGATAGAGTGATTCATTAGAAAGGGTTTTAAGTATAATTTGTACCTGTGCGAAGCAGGGGCGGGTCGCTAGTCTTTTAATATAATAATCTTATTATTTATATCACAATTGTCATTTTTACTGTTCCCACATACAGGTCTGTCGACTTGAATTTCCTATACGGAAATGTTCCATAGCTTTTTTCTCACCTACCACTCTTGTTCTGACACAGGCACTCATTAGGTAAACGTCATTTAGCATTACAATTCTCATTTCTCACAGGTTAATTATGCCTTCAACTATGTAGGATAGTTACTGGCTACGTGTATATTTATTGTTTTTCCCACTGAGAATTTCTGTTTACATATTTTTTAGAATCCATTACTACCGGGTCTTTGTTTACGGCTGTAGGTACTGACTAACATCTATATGAGAATTAAGGGTTTCCACTCTTCCTGAAGATAACTTGAAAGGCGACTAAGGGACAAATAATATGCAATCATCAGGCGTCCCCAACCCGTTTGTATGAAGTATGTAGTAGGTACTAGCTTTTGCCCGCGGCTTCACCCGCGTGAAATTTCGTTTCTGGGTTATAAACAATAATACTGTAAAGTTCAGACATCCTGACATCCAGACATCCAAACTTTCGCATTTATAATATTAAGTAGGATGTAGTGGCAGCGGCGTCGAAAGATGTCGCCACAGTTGGTATGAGGAATGTCAGGCCAAATCCTCCATTTACCTCTGTTTAATATTGATGACCGATGATAATGAGATGTAAGGGTCAGGTCTAAGGTAGACATACCAAAAGAAAAGATGTGTAAATTCGAAAGGAATGTTATTTTTTAAGTATTTATCTAGTAGGTATAATACCCACACAGAAAAATGGTTTTATTCCAAATATTTACACAAAAATACCTACTCAAAACGTATTAAATCATTACACTAGAAGTTTTTCACACATCTCTATGTCGATATAAAGTTCCGTATCAGTTACGTTAAACATTGTATGCGTTTTCTTTGTCGACTGTAGATTAGCATTCCTACACAAATGCGACAGTTCGCCAGTTTTTGCTGCATTTGATGGAGCAAACGTGAATACAATACAAGTGGAAGATAAATTTAAATTAATTTTACTGTTCGTTCAGGAAAAAATATAGTAAGGCATTTTTAAAGACTTCATACATACTTGTGTTATGTTTAATTATCATCATCGTTCGTTCGTTCGTTTGTTCGTTTCAGCCGAAAGACGTCCACTGCTGGACAAAGGCCTCCCCCAAGGATTTCCACAAAGACCGGTCCTGCGCCACTTGCATCCAGGTACCTCCCGCGACCTTCACCAGATCGTCGGTCCACCTAGTGGGAGGCCTGGCCTAAATTATCATCATCATCAGGTCTAAATGACCTGATCTCCACTACACGACCTTCTATAATATTTACCAAAGGGATGGTGGATTTGGCGTACTCTCCCCACGCTGCACACTGNAATACTGTAAAGTTCAGACATCCTGACATCCAGACATCCAAACTTTCGCATTTATAATATTAAGTAGGATGTAGTGGCAGCGGCGTCGAAAGATGTCGCCACAGTTGGTATGAAGAAGAAGAAGATGGTAAAGAAGAAGAAGAAAAAGGAATGTTATATTTTAAGTATTTATCTAGTAGGTATAATACCCACACAGAAAAATGGTTTTATTCCAAATATTTACACAAAAATACCTACTCAAAACGTATTAAATCATTACACTAGAAGTTTTTCACACATCTCTATGTCGATATAAAGTTCCGTATCAGTTACGTTAAACATTGTATGCGTTTTCTTTGTCGACTGTAGATTAGCATTCCTACACAAATGCGACAGTTCGCCAGTTTTTGCTGCATTTGATGGAGCAAACGTGAATACAATACAAGTGGAAGATAAATTTAAATTAATTTTACTGTTCGTTCAGGAAAAAATATAGTAAGGCATTTTTAAAGACTTCATACATACTTGTATTATGTTTAATTAATTATCATCATCGTTCGTTCGTTCGTTTGTTCGTTTCAGCCGAAAGACAAAGGCCTCCCCCAAGGATTTCCACAAAGACCGGTCCTGCGCCACTTGCATCCAGGTACCTCCCGCGACCTTCACCAGATCGTCGGTCCACCTAGTGGGAGGCCTGGCCTAAATTATCATCATCATCAGGTCTAAATGACCCGATCTCCACTGCACGACCTTCTATAATGTTCGATGCATCTGTATTATTGTATACTGTAGCAATATAAAATTGCACTGTAGTGTAGGTAGCATTTGCATTTTTTATTTTTTGCGTAGTTACACATTATTTAGCAGATGCAGTGCTTTTCTTTAAGTGATGGGGCACTTATACATGTAATTTTGGTTATGTATTTTAAATTTTAATAGTGTACTTATTGTTGAAAAGCCAAAATAAATAAATAAATAAATAAATAATATTTACCAAAGGGATGGTGGATTTGGCGTACTCTCCCCACGCTGGCCAGGTTGGGGAGGCTGCATTAGGCTTATGACTAACTTCAAGTAATATTGTGGACGGACATACAATATCAGCAACATTCATTGCATCTAACAGTATTATTGACTGTATCACTCAATGGTCTACGAGTACTACGAGTACGAGTACTAAGATAGCACGGCGTGCGTAGCGATCATGAATATTCACGCGTCCTTTGGTGGCATTTATGTATGATTGTTAAATGATCCAAAAAGATGCGTATCTTCATACATATGCTCGTGGCCCCATAAGAGTCCGCGGATCACAGGTTAAAAAACACTGGAACGTCTATTCGAATAAGACTATTCGTTGGAACGTTTTAGCTACAACTAAAACGTGATAAATATTTAACGGTTAAATCCGATGCTAATGTAATTTATACAAAGGACAGTGTTGCATATTAATCCTGCACCTCTCACGAATCGAACAGAATTTACATGAGCCACGAACCGTGCGATAATTAAAACAATTTCGCAGCCATGACCTTTGTACGCTTTTTGCATTTCTGATTAAATTTTGCAGACAGAATAAATGTTGTGTTTTGTATTTTGAAGGCAAATAATGTTCAAATAATAATCTATTGTGTTATCTATCCTGACCTTATTTAATAATAATCTCTTCGTAGAATCCTTGAAAGAGTATGTACTGGACCCACCTTCAATGTTTTATTAATAGTCAACAAAAATTTACTCTAGAATCTTAGAGTAAGTATTTACTTGTACTAGTAACTGGGCCCAGTTACCGGGAGAAAAAATATTTAAAAATTAGCCCGAGAACCAAGCTAAAAGTGGGCCAAGTCGCTTGATTAAATTTTTATCTGACTTGACTCGTACTTTCTTCATCTGACTTGCACACAGACAAAATAAAGCATTTATCAATAAATGTCAACTGCAATTTTTAAATTACGGTCAACTTTTGCATTAAATTTGCATAGTTATTTTCCCACGTGCTTTCATCGGGTTTTATGTAGTAATGCTAATGAGTTCGAGTAAGTGAATTAATTAGCGCTCTGTCATTACTAGGATCCGTTTGGATGTGGTATAAATAACCATGATAAGGGAAGTCAAAGAAAATGTTCATTTGAGAAGTAAGAGTAAATTAATTTAGTACCCTGAGTAATAAAGTATTCTATTTTCTGAGTCAAGGAATGATTCCTTGACAGAATCCGTGTAGTCGATCATTGATTTATTTTCCGGGTTAGCTGTTGCTTGGCTCTTTGGCGATCTATGGAGAGTTGTTTACAGGACACCTTTTAGTTAATAAAAACAGGGTGTCCTAGAAAATGTAAAAACACATGAGATATAAGTACTGGCTTGATCCCACTGCAATCCAGCTTTGCGGGATCCAGTAATGCATAATCCTGCAAAACTGAACTATCGTGTCAACAAACAATGTGTATTTTCAAATTACAAATTCGAACGGATCGGTTTCTTGCGCGACACTGCAAACAGGATATTCGTATAAACATTATTAAAACACGTATAGGTACTTCTTTATGGGATCCTGCAAAAAACGGGATGACTTCGTGGGAACAAGCCCTAGCCCCTAACTTTACCTACGATTATCAGATAGATGATAATTCAACAATTTTAAGGTCGATCAATAAAATCAGTGAACCACTGTCAGGAACTACGGTCTTTGGGCAAAGCCATGGCTCAATGGTTTAATCTATTATCTATTCATTGACCAAACTAGTCTATCGATTTGAGTATTATTGTTTTACTCTAAACAATATTTTTACAAGTATTACTTACTTATGAAGAATAAAATAATGAATCGTTGCATTTTACCTGCAAAAGAAGAATATGTTTTAGTATAATGATCAATGTGGATAAAAACATATCAAAATCACAATAAACATAGGTAGGGGAGACCGAGGAGAGTTGTAACAGAGGAGAGTTGAGACATCGACGATTTTTTGGAACGTTTTAACTACTAAGTAGCGAGCTCGTAACAGTGCGCGCTTTTTAGTTCAAGTCTTGAGCTAACAAATACGTGCTATTGCGAGCTCGCTGATAGTTAATAAGTTCCAAAAAATCGTCAATTTCTCAACTCTCCTCTGTTACAACTCTCCTCGGTCTCCCCTAATTATGGGTTTCATGTCCTTATGGTTATGGGGGTCTATCATATGGAAGGCATATGGTTGTAAAAACGTCATTAAACAGCCATTCAGCGCTGTGATCTACGCGCTTTGCATATCAAACTTCTGGAATTCTCAAATTGCCGTCATAAAATATAACAGTGACACACACAGGGTTGCCCTTGCCAGGTAAAAAAACACAAAAGCCGGACCCGGTGCTTCATTTGGCCGGACATTTAACCCTAAAAGTCGGGCATACCTTACTTAATATGACTCGGATCGGGGAATGTCATCTTCGAATCGGGGTAGCCAACATCCCATGTCTATGTGTGCTCGATATTATTCTGTGGCTCGGCTTTCGACTGGCGGGGCAGCCACAGAAAATGCCTAACAAAAGCCGGACAGGCCGGACAAGATAATATTTGGCCGGACAGCTAAGTCCCTAAAAAGTCAAACATGTCATGTCCGGCTAAATCCGGACACCTGGCAAACCTAGACACACGCTTATTCAGCTTCGCCTCGCATTCATAACGCTGCTAAGCATAATTTAAGCAATTCAATTGTCTTCTGCGGTGCAACAATGCAGCGAGAGGTTGAATCAAAGCCATTGTTCGGAGCTAACAGAAGCCGCAGAAGCTGCATTGCAGCTTGTTTATAGAGAGAAAATTTTATAAACATGAATTGTTATTTTTAAAAATTCATAAAAACAAACATTTTTGTTCAGGCGTAGGTAATAAGATTTACGCAATTCGCAACGACGCATCAACTTTTCACAAGAGAACGAAATCGAAACTTAAAACTAAATCAGGAATCCGACGTTTTATCTCTAGACTCTAAACTTCAGTGGGGNGCACACTGGATCGAGCCCATACAAGGCGTTGGACATCGCTTCCTTTCTCAATGTTTTTAAAATAAAATGAGATTGCGTCAACGTAGCAACTTCAAATTTTTACAGTGTAAGGTTGACAAGTTTATCTTTCTAATTTGGTAGGTTTTACTTATTAAATAGCAATTAATATAGGTGAAAAAAAATCTCAAAATATAGTGATGAAAAACTTGTATTTATTGTTAAATTAAAAGCAAATACTTACTTCTTTTGGTCTATTTCCATATTTAAAGAGTGACATAATCTAACAATACCCTAAATTTATTCTCATTGAGTGTTAAAATTATGAAACAAATATTTTTGTAAACGCCTGATTTTTTATTGCACACAATCACTTTATTCGATTTTATCGAGCTTGATTTCATAATATTCTGTTAGCTGTTAGATACATACAAATGCAATTTTATAGGGTGATAAAATACCTTTAATTTAATTATTCTTCAACAAATGTAATATTAGAATCGTCTGAAACAAGGAGATTTTTAACTTCTATTAAATATTTGTGTTTAGTTTGTCTTTTTATATGACTGGATATGCTCTTGAGGAGANTTATAGGATCAGATAGTAATAACAGCGAATGTATTATGTCAGTATTACATATTTCTCTAGATAGTTTCCGAGTATGGTGCAGTCTTTGGTATCTAAATACTTTATGGCTTGCCTCTTGGGCATCTTCTGACAGCTGCCCTATTGGAATTATACCATTATATTTTATGATATCAGCACCATGAATTAATATTTTATGAACTGTAACTGGCATGTGATACCAGTCATATAATGAAACATAAAATTCCGCGGTCTCTTGTGTGTATTTTTTAAATGATTCTATGTTTTACATCATATCCAGAAGATATGGTTTGAAGTATGATGTAAAACCTTTTTATAAGTTGCTCATTAATGCCAGTGATACGGGCACTTATCTTATAATTGGTAAAAAAAGCACGAGCCGTATTCCCATCATTGGTCTTTCCTGAGCCCTGTTTAACAAAATCGACTAACAAACCCAACTCTCTTCTAAAATCCTGTTGTATTTGTTGTTTTCTTTCTTCTTTAATTTTTTTGTTTTCGTCCCCTCTCACTGACCATGATTTAAATGGGAGATTGTAAGCTATGTGTAGTATACACTCAAAACTTCTTATCCATGCATGGAGTGATGATGCCCCATACCCAAAGTGTTCTTCATTTGGTGGTTTTGTATTAATTAAATCTAGCTTATTCATGGAAAGTTGGTTAGCTCCACAAATAAAACATTTCATGGCGGATTTATTATCAGTCAAATCATTACATATTTTCGTATCAACCATAGTGAAATGTAATTTATAATCAACAGTATTATTATTATTAATTTTAAAAGGCTCCAAACTGGTTATTTGTTCCCTTATGTCATTATAACACTCCTTTGTTAACCTTTCATTTTCTTTTTCGAATCTAAAAAGAATTGGCCTACAATATCTCGATGAAGATGTTGCTGGATTTTGCCAAATTACAGATTCAGTATCAACATCATACAATTTGATTGGTACAAAACTGCACATAAACACCGATGAGTCATCAAAACCAGGGTCAGAGAAGCTGTGTTTATAAGTAGCCTGAGAAGAAGCACCATCACACCCCCATTTTAGTATTAATGTGTATTTATGAGACTCCTCAGTGTTAATACTAGTCATTTTCAATATTCTTGAAACAGTCAGGTCTAGAATATCTTGTAATCTAATTTTTACCTGAACCTCTGATACAATTATTGATTCAGAGGGCGGATAACAATCCTGTTTTGCTAACTGTATTTGATAATAGCTAGGTAATAAGTCGGAAGCTATCTCATTTACCGTAGATCTAATGTCAATATATTGTTGTTTTGTAAGATCATTATTTACGTACAGACGAAGAGCATCATCCTTGCATATCGATTTAGTTTCATTTGATAATAGACTTTCACAAAAACTTTTGATTGCCTCATTATACTCAGGATGGTTTTGAATGAAATCAAAAATAAACTTTGCATTGGAATCCATAAGATTTTTTGATGCTAAGTAATCGATATGCTCTTGAGGAGATTTCTTTAAATAATCAGTTCTACGTCTCTTCTGGCGATCACTTAGTTCTAAAAAATGTTTCCCTTTATTCGCATAATATCAGATTCTCAAAATATCAGATTCTTAATATATCAGATTATCAAAATAGCAGATTCTCAATGTAGCCAAAGTACAATCAAGACAACATTTATTTTTTAAATCATATTTATTTTTAAATATGAGACAAACACTTATTGAAAACAAAAAAAACCCAATAGATTTAAAAGTAAAGCGCTTTCAAATGATACCAAACACGGCATACTTATCTTAACTTTATTTTTTTACTGTACTCTGTATGTTTTGTCCACCAGAGGGCGCCACATTAGATTTTGTGAAACCCCATAATAGCCTATAAACCAGCGGACAATTTATTAAGACGCTTTAATGATAATGTCATTCGTCGAATTCTGTAATGTAGTTTAGAAGTTACGAGGGAACAGATGAACATACATACAGACATACATAGCCTGTCAAAATCATAACCCTCCTTTTGCTTTGCCGTAATAGTCGAGTAATAAGCATTCTTGATATTTATTTAAAGTAGACAACATGATCATTTCGGCTTCACCTCTACTTTCTGGACATCCTGTATAGGTAATACAAATATATTTTTCACGTTGAGTGTCCAATGTCGGTTATATTGAGATTCTGCTATTTTGATAATCTAATATTTTAAGAATCTGATATTTTGAGAATCTGATATTATGCGAATAAAGGAATGTTTCTGTGGAGTAGTACTTGAAGAAGAAGGTAAACTAGATGGACTTGGCGGACTACAAAACTGACTCCAATCAACAGATTGACTAAGCCAATCTACGTTTGTAGCTAAAAACTGGTTCTCACTGCTTCTTCTTGCGACAAACAGTGTTAATGAAATTATTTATTTTTTTCGATAGTTGTCTGAAAAATAAAATGTATAACTCAGTACCTATCTAACACAATCATAAATTAAAAAAAATTTACATACGAAATGTATGTGTAATAAATTCAACGACAATCTTTTGTGATGATGTGATTTTTTACTATGTCTGTTTTATAGTATTTCTTTATGTAGGTACATAAAGTATTAACTACGTTAGTACTCACCTCTGTTTATCTGAAGAGAGTGTATGCGAAAACAGCTCTAATATCCTAGCCAAAGAACTAGCGCGATCTTTCATAGTAGTTTTTAATAATGCATACAAATCACTATTTGTCTTGAGGTTTTCCATTTTAATTAGTATTTTAACTGAATTGCACACGAAATTGATTTGTAAACAATAATTACTGAGGCAAAGAACAAGGAAATCTATAGGAGGGTATACCGATAAAAATATTGACATACAATAAAATTCTTGTAATGTTTAAAACTTTCGCGAACCATATTTTATGTTCTTCACTGACATCATGTCGAACCCGTTAAAAGCCTTTAAATTAAAATAATATATCACAAACAACTCATTTAAACCAAATTAAACATCTTTGGTTTACCTGACATTATTTTAGTGTAACGAATTTGACTAAAGTGAATTTTGCTCTGTGGAAAATTGAGGCGCTTTTTTTTGGTTTTTTGTTATTTTCTAGAAAATAGGGATGAATAAGGGTCCAAAAACTGAGTAATAATATCGCCCACATTGTCATCTATCATCTCTCATTCATGGTTTGTTAAAGATTGCCCAAGATGTCAACTAAAATACGCAGTTTTCATTTCAAAAAATACCTTTTAAAAATACGTCAAAATAGCCAAGCTAGAAGTTTTTTAGGCACTCATTTTAACATACAAATTAAGATAATGGTATAAACTAATACATTATTAAGTACTAACATAAAACGAGTTAACGAAATTGGATAAATTGACAATACAAACAGAAGTCAGAAAATCCATGATTTTGACTTTGTTCACTTTACGGTCGCACCACATAGCTATGATAGTAGATCATGACTTGATATTAATGATATTTGATAGAATGAAGTCTCATCTTTCAACTTATATGCAAATCAGTCTTGTTTTAAGTAGTTGCATTTAAAGCACCATGTCCAACACCTTGTATGGGCTCGATCCACCGTGCGTTAAAAACTCACAGAAATACAACGTGACGTATTACGTAATTACTAAATTACTGTTTTCGTCCTTTGACCTGCGTTCAATTACAATTCTAATTACCTACTTGAAATTTTGCAATAAAAATAGCCTAAGATAGGTAGCTAAGTAATACATTATTATTATTCTGTGATGATAACACTGAAAGCCGCTGTTTTGGCAGATCTTTGAATTACATATTTTCTTTTAAAGTCGTAGTAGCCTCGTAACGACACACTTTTTTTTTAAATTTTATTTATTTTCTTTATTAGGAAAACATACAGCTTATTATGATACATGTAGAATAAAAATAATAAGTCTTACACAAGCCTATGAGTTTTCACTGATAATTTAAAATTGAAAAGACAGATTCACAATACTTAATTATCTAACTTAAACATTTTTTATCTAACTTTCA
>NW_021133051.1:0-5823 GCF_004193835.3 Ostrinia furnacalis
CATACATCATAAATTGCAAGCCAAATTTCGAGAACGACTGAACCGACAAAAGCATTAGAAAATTTACGAAAAATAAAATAAAATTTTATCCCGTACAAAATGTTCATGGATTTTGTTATTTTTATTAAATACCTTTACGCCTGAGTTAAATGACACCGACATCAAGGTTCATGAATTTAAGTTTAAAATAATAGGCAGTAATGTATGAAGAAAGAGCTTCTATTCTGTATCTACCTATGCCCGTGTATTTTTGATCGGTGTCAAATCGGATTTTTCGGTGCGGGGTACGCGGGTGTTGCTCGCGGCGTGAAGGTCAAACGCCCAAGGTCATTGAGGACTCTAATCGCCTTAATAGATGTACTATGTATTTGTAATGATAAATAATAAGTTATGTGCTATCGAAATATTTTTGCGTCTGTAGTACGTATAAAGTTATTAAAACATACGACAACATAAACACAAAACATGAGGCGGACTTAATGCCATTCGGCGTTCTTCTCCAGTTATACATTGCACCCAATAAGGAAATCACATTACCTAAATGTAATTTTATTATTCAGTTAAACAACACTTTTTCAGGTCCGGTACAGTTAATCAAAACTGAAAACATCGTAATGATTCCCCAACAGGCAACCTCTTATAAACATATTTCCTTAGCAGAATGTGGGGAATAAACAAAGGCATTACCTAGAGCACAGCTGAAATAGAACAACCAGTAATAGAAATAGAAAACTAAAAACAATTCAAGGTTTCCTGAACAAGTTACATTTCTTTGCTACGTCGTTAGAACTCATAAAATAGAAAAACTATATAATAATAATAATGTTTGAATGAACAAACGAACGAATTAATTACTATCAAGGATTTTCCACATTGGATGCTTTCTGCAGGCAGCGGCAGGTCAATGTGAACGCAATCCGCATCATTTATGAACCACATTGTCGGTCAGGGCAACAGTCAGCGGTCCGGGCAATACAATCTGTCAGCGGTGGAGTTTGCGATCTTTGCTTGTGCATCGCATCAATACAAAATGTATAGAGACCGACAATGTTATTCGCATAAAATGCGGGCTGCGTTCCCTTTGACCTTACCGCTGCTCGCAGAACGCAACCAGTGTGGCAAATCCTTAGTAGTCTATAGTCTGGTTGCCGAGCACGTAGAATTTTGTCCAATGACCCCAAGCTACCCATCCTTATCGCTCGCGCGTAACTTTTTTTTCATTTATTATCATTTTACAAAGGAAGTTCTTAAACATATTACAATTAAATGCATGGGCATAAACCACTGAGGTTTGTTTGCAATGTTTGATGCGGTCAGTCTATTAAATTAGTAATCAAACAGTTGCGTTCTACAAAGAAACAAACAACTAAATTGCTGTCGCGACTGTGCGACGGGCGCCCGCGGTGAGTGTGCGAGCGCGACAGCAACATAATTACGCGCGAGCGATAAGGATGGGTAGCTTGGGGTCATTGAACAAAGATGATTTTTCTTTCAGCTACAACAGTTGGTTCGTACAAAATAGACTGATCTCCCTGACCTATGCCTAAGGAAAGGCTCTCTGATATATTAGTTGGTTTTATGGCGTCGTAAAGAGTGGCGCGTTATTGATGGCGCTGTTGTCGTTGCGGATCGAGGTTCGCTTCCCGAAATGGGAAACTCGATTAGTGATAGGATAATCTGTGAACAAAGGCTATTGCAACGTACGGTATTAGTTACTTGATGGGAATAAGTTATGGTGGTACAGTTTATGAGGAATGACCACCCAGCTGTCCAGTATGTCAAGGTAAGAACTGTGGTGTTTTATGTCGTTGTAATAGGGTCTATTTTACAAGACTGATGTGCTGTTGACTGTACAAAATCAGTCTATGTTATGTAGTAGGTTTGTACCTACTACATAACATAAACTGATTTTGTACAGTTACAGATATTGTTATCAGAGTTGTTTTGTGTGAGCCTTTGTGCATTAGTGAACGAAATGTTTTGAATTGAAAAGAAAGAGCATAATCTGGATGAACTTGGTGTGGTGGACATATTATTATTATTGTACATTATAGATAACTAGGTAAGTATTTGCGCAACATTGCGTTGATTTCGGTATGTCAAAAATATTGCGTATTGATTTTGGTAGGTATGTAAAATTTTTATAAAATAATGTATGTTATGTTTTTCCTTGAGACTTACATTATCATTATAGACGGGAATTTAATTAAAATACATGTATTTAGTGGTTGAAGCGAAAAAAGTAACAGAGACACTTCGAGCTTCGTATTTTCAAGATGTATGATGTTAGACAGCCTACTAACTTGGGTTTTATATTTTCGTAGGGAGGCCAAATCCTCCATTTACCTCTGGCAAATCAGATAGATGATGCTGATACATAAATAGAGCTAATACAGCTTATTCTATCTCGAGCTGTCATTCTTGAGTTTCCAATAAAGTGGTAATAATATAATATTATGACTCTCGACTCAAGTACTGAACTCATATCGGTCAGCCCGGATTACGGTCCAGACTTTATGACGTCATCGTTTACGAGTTATGATTTAGCTGGGTATTTCGCCGAAACAGTAAATTTTCTGTGTCCAGGCAGGCGAACACATGTTTTTTTATATCTATACGTATAAAATTATTTTTATGGGAAAGTTCATCGAAAGTTTTATTTGTTTTTGCTATTACAATAGCAGATACTACAAATAATAGCGTAGAAAAACTTAATCAAAAGTCGTTTTTCTAATTTCCTTGTTATGTCCATTACTGTTGTTTGCCAAAATGAAGGCACACTATCACAAATTGAAGCGTAAAATCATTCTAATAGCACTCTGTTTATATTTGAGAAACGTTTGGCTATCGGAAAATAAAAACATTAAATGTCAAATACTTAAAGGAAGGAAATAAAGTGAAGTTAAGTTCTTGTCCGAGTCAAAAGTATAATTTCCCTGGGTCTTCATTTCGACCATTGTAGTAACGAAACGAAAGAACTTAGAATATAATGCACTGCACCGTTACACTC
The DNA here is from genome assembly GCF_004193835.3 of Ostrinia furnacalis. Classification (NCBI taxonomy): domain Eukaryota; kingdom Metazoa; phylum Arthropoda; class Insecta; order Lepidoptera; family Crambidae; genus Ostrinia; species Ostrinia furnacalis. The sequence continues at coordinate 3,011 of NW_021133051.1, forward strand.
GGCCATTTCGTCCCAAAAGGCCGTCGAGGCAGGACAGTACTGCGTTGACCAGTTTCGCGAAAAATCGCATAAGTAGGTCCCTCCTTGGGTTTTTGTTTACTAAAAAGTCAATTTCTTTGGACGGCTTTTTGCAACTAAACAATTGATTAATTTTATTGTTTATTTACACAGATGTAGTGTCTGTAGGGGTAAACCCATGATTTAAATAGTAAATGCATAGGGTAAATAGGTTTTTGTCTGTGGTGTCTTTTAGGCATAAATCTAATTTCTGTGGCCCTAATTTCCTTGTTTTCCGTGGCATAAAATGGCCTAGGAAATTATAAAAGACCATTTTTAATTCGGCGTAAAGTAAAATTTTNCTAGGAAATTATAAAAGACCATTTTTAATTCGGCGTAAAGTAAAATTTTGAGTATTTCTTTATTGGAATAAGTTTAAAATTGATATTTTAAGAAATGGGTATCAGAATAGATATAGAACAACTTGTTTTTAACTCTAAACTCAATCTACTGCATTTATCTTCCTTATTTGTGTAAAAAGGTCGTAATCATACAATATTTATTGCTTTGTTGGTTTGCGAAGGTACACAAAAATGGGTCGAACAAAAAAAAGCAAATCACAGAAGAAAACTTAGAGAAAAAAATATTTATAATAATTTCCTTGGCTACCAAAAGTTCATGACCTTATAACTTTGTTTCTAAAACGAATTATGACACCCCTTTTAGATATATTAGCTTAGTTTTTGCTACTTAATGCAATAGGAAACTAAAATTAGTTAAAAACAAAAAAATATTTCGTACCAAGGAAATTAGGCAAAATTGACCATTTTTGGCGAAATACCCAGCTCCTTATTGGCTGAACTATTACGTATTTTTTATAAGCTGCTCCTGGGATAATCTTAGGTTTATGTTGGCTTTAAAGAGGGACTATTTATTATTATTGTTTAGGAGGAAAAACTGTGTAATGAAATGAAATAATAGATTGTTTCATCCACGAAGACGCGCCCCACGAATTTTTGGTCGAAGGAAGCGCGGGGTGCAGGGAGTTTGATCCAAGCAATCCGAGCGTCATTATTGTAGTGTGCGAGTGGACTCATTGATAATTTAGCGTGTACCGACAACACTCAAACATACGCGGCGCGTCTTCGTGGATGAAACTATCAATAATTTCAAGATGTTTTTCTTCTTTTATTTAGAAGAAGTCGTTAATTTATGTCTTCAATCTAAATAGATAATGTTTGGTCTGATATTACGAAAGGGGTGACATTATATGACGTGACAGAGCATACAAGTTTGACGGCCGTATTCACAAACGATGCTTGCTTATGTGAAGCAGCAAATCAAACGCACAGCGTTGAATAGAGCTCTGTGATTGGTTCATGTGTCACCCTGTGCGTCCACGCGCACTGTGAGACCTCGAGAGATTTTAAGTTATTTCTTACAAACTTTCGTACATCCTCGGTGTCACATGTATAGGTACCAAGTTCCTCCTATGTGTCACCCTAAAACTATGTTACAACTATAATATACATTTACACAGAAATGATCATCAAAAGAAATTGAAAATTGAAACTGTACGTACAATTTAGATTTTACAAATATCCCATTCCACATAATAAGTCCACAAATTATATCCAAGTCCTCCGAGTTGAACACCAACTGTCAGACACACTAGGGCGCGCTATAAATCCTGCTCCTGTATCGCTGGAGGAAATTTAAAGTCCACATAAATATGATAGAGAAAGATTCTCTCACGAATGCGCTTTTATACTTTTATTCGGATTTATCTAAAGTCGTGAATTAGGTTTGCGAATGCTGCGTTTAGTGTAAAAGAGATGTTATAAATAAAGGACGGAAGTAAATTAATATTGAATTGATAGCAAAGAAAATAATGGTCAAAGTAGAATATAATGTATAGTCGAGAGCACATCTTACTAAATTATAAATGCGAAAGTTTGTATGGATGAACGGTATTACGGTTTGTACTGAACGAATTTTGATGAAACTTTACAGTATTATTCTTTATAACCCAGAATAACATATAGGCTTTAATTTATGACGATCTTCTGTGACAAACAAATTTCACGCGGGTGAAGCCGCGGGCAAAAGCTACATTATATTTTTGCTGCAAATTAAGTGGCATATAAAAGTCGTAGTACGAGTACAATCCTTTCACTATTAGAATCCTTTTTTTTATGAACATGTAATTTTTTTTGTTAAATACTCGTATCTGTCCGTATCTACCCATGGGAAGGCGAGCCTCTATAATAGTTATCAATAATAATAAATAATCGAATTAAAAGTTTCTTACATGTACATGGCGCCTGAACCCTAAGGTTTTCAGACCGACTGCACATTATGACGTCATAACTATTAACTGTAAAACGAAATAGCTGTAAACCATTTGACTACCGTCGAAAACATGTTAACGAGTTCCAGTAACTGTTAACTGTCAGGCTAAAATGAATGGCATGTTTTGCATGGTTTACTAGTGTCTAAGTAAGTGTCAATAGGTTATGAATGAATTTCAGTGGCATATTAAATGAGCAATTTTTCAATTCGAATTTTGTACCTATATTAAATAATAGACTTGTATGTTTGCCTTTACCTGGTGGTGACAGAATTGATACAGGATTACGAGTATAAGAATAAGCCATTCGTTTACCTATGTCAGGTCACTAGCTGATTTACATGTATTAATTAGTTAAATTTTAAGTGATTAAATTGCATGAAAATACGAGTAGGGCATGGAATACCGGAATAAGTTTTATACCGGTATTGATACCGGTATTGAAATTTCAATTTTTCGGTATTTC
>NW_021133052.1:0-590 GCF_004193835.3 Ostrinia furnacalis
TCTTAATTCCGGTGGCTCAAATACAATTTCGGTGGCCCTTGATAATTTCAAATTGACATATCTCGAGAAGTATTAATAATATTTTGATCTCTACCATATCATTGAATAATACAAGTTATTTACTATTATTTCTGCCACAAAAAAGTTTTGGAAAGTGGAAATTAAAATTCGCCACCGGAATTAGGCAAAAAACCAGTTTGTTGATATTCACCCAAATACCTAACCATTTTTAATACTTAGGAATGACTTAGGAGGTGTACCTAAGAGCAAATGAGTAGGTCATTTTCATAGAAACGCCCGAGCGCGGTTTGTATGTGAGCGCGCCAATAGGTACGTATGCGGCGCGCACGCACACATTGACAAAATTCGGCGCACGCACACACTGAAAACACCCCGCTAATCCACGCTAAATTTTGTCAGTGTGTGCGTGCGCGCCGCATACGTATTGGCGCGCTCACATACAAACCGCGTTCGGTGCGTTTATATGAAGATGACCTACTCATTTGTATTTACTCTGCTAGAAGGTTTAGTAATTTCAAAATTAGCCTATTTATTGACTAAAGGAACATAAACTAGATATCATACCGATA
>NW_021133053.1:0-1672 GCF_004193835.3 Ostrinia furnacalis
CTAATCGCCTCAACAACTCGGAAAGGGATCAACACCGTATCGCCGTTCGCGAGCTGTCATCGCCTTTCGCGCGCTGTCAACCGCGAGGCGAGGCGTTTACGTTACGGCGCGGATAAGTGTGCGTTGCAGTATGGAGTTTCACACAAAGAATACTGACCGCCTCGAGTTGATACGGTTACGATCCCGGGTTGATAAATGTGCGAAGTCCTTGATTGGGAAAGACGACCCCGTGTAACGGGATAAGGCGAGGCAGAAGAAGAAGAATTCTTGAAGAAATGCAGTTCTTATGATGGTAATCTGGGTCATTACATTAACCTTTAAAATTATTTAATCGCATTCATTACTTACATTGTCACTAAGTAAACACAATGTTTGTTTAATTCATTCATGCCGGATGTTGAAAATGCAGTTTCAGGTAAAAGTTGCGTGTTTCATCGTAGTAACCTTTAGTGCATTGCTATGACGATAATAAATACATAGTTGCATCACCTTCAGCTGGTTATTGATCCCATATCTTGCCAAACGATTTTAAGCATGTGTTCTATTTATTTCACACACATTGTTGTTAATTATGTCTCTACAATTAGCAAATAAGTCGTCAAGTTTTAACGGTCGTTTAATTTGCCTACATTATATAATTATCTATGAAATTGAAATTACTAATTCCTACTCATAAAATTCATATTGAAAATACGAAATACTTGTCTGTTTGTTCCGTCATCATCTCGCCTCGACCGCTTTTGATAGAGTTTGGTATAAACCAGGGATATTATGGATATCCGTAACCGTTACCGAAACTTTCGGATATCAGAGATTTAAGTAAATTAGTGTAAAAGGACACATAACTTTTGTCGTTAAAAAGTTCTCCCAAGTGGAGAAATAATATTTCAGAATAATGTACTTACGACTGTTTTTCCTACTTCATAGCAGACCGGAATCCACTCAGGCTAAAGGTGCAGATGCAGCCAAAACCTATCTACCATAGTTTAAACACACTGAAACTCATACCAAATCCAGTTTTTCTACTTTATTGCGTATTATTATTGTCGAACTCGAAACCTGAATCGTATTTATAGTTTCGATATACGTCTAGCCATACTGTCTAGTGTCTAGTGCAGAGATGGCAAACCAATGGCACGCGTGTCATCAATGGTACAATATGTATTTAGCACGCCACCAATCACAAAATTATCTATGAAATAAAATAGTAATGTATTTTGGTTGAATGGGGACGATTGTATTTGCTCTAGTCAGTTGGCGCCACTGTAGAGTATGGTCCTGTCATCCGCTATTGGCTAAGACAATGGAGTCAACTGGTGATCGCTGAATGCGTAGGAAGACTGTCATAATTGTAATCATTAGAGTGGTACCTCTGCAGAGTCAGCTTAGGCGCAGACCACCGATTTTTAGTTGGCCAATAGTTGAGACGAGCGGTCAATTAGTATGGAGATGTATGAGAGTGCGCATTACACCGACTTGGTATCGGCCGATTCTTCATAATTAAAATCGGGCCCAACTATCAGCCAACTAAGTCTCTGGTCTGCGCCTAGGCTAAGTACTCACGTAAGGGCTATATTTCACCGGGACACCATGGCGGCGCAACCAGTCGTTTGTTGGTAGCCAACAAAATTTATACAGCTTTGCGCAACCAAACGGACACCAGGTGAGTAAA
>NW_021133057.1:0-560 GCF_004193835.3 Ostrinia furnacalis
CAGGTAGGGTTGCCAGATGGAAACTTACCAAATCCGGGACAATTCTACTAGGACAACGGTGTCGGGTCTTGGCCATAGTAAAAATATCTTGGTTTCTATTATTTTCAAATGATTTTATTTGTACCTATTTTAAAAGAAAAATGCCATTTTTTTCAAATACATACTTTTATTAAATAAATAAATAAATGCCAGCCGTGTCATTTGTTATTACTTATTAGTTTATTTTGACACAAAACTATTAGGTTTTCGGAAATCCGGGACAGTAAGGTCTAATTACTGGACACGGGACAAGACGCAAAATTCCGGGACAATCCCGGATTTCCCGGTCATCTGGCAACCCTACCACAAAAGGGTGTGAAACTAATCGAGTATAGTTTGGAAATAACTTTTTTTTACTAAACTCTTCCAAACTATATGAGCAGTTACGCAAATACTGCGTACCTACTACTCTAAATAAAAATTGATTTGATTTTTGATTTGACCACTTACCGCAAGAGTGTTAAAAATCTAGTTTTATATTGATTCGATAAAATATATTTAAGTAATAAGAAATAAAAATA
>NW_021133058.1:0-1118 GCF_004193835.3 Ostrinia furnacalis
TAACAGGTTCTAAAGTTAGGGCTTGCAAAGTTAGAAGCTTGTAGGTATAAGATCTGATAAGTTTTTGATAGTACGAGCTGTAAATTTTAATGGCTTCGTCTTTTACAAGTAAATCATTTTTTAAATAGTATGAAAACAACGGCAAAGTTTGATAGCACGTTTAACTGAACATAATGTACACCAAGTAATTCCCTCGCGACTACCACACCCTCTCTTGCCATTTACATTGTATCGGCAACACTCGACAACATAAACAATAGACAACTTTCGTTTTAGCGGCAACTCTGTAGAGTCCGTACACTCCGACCCGATTAATTACTTGCTCCCAAGTATTCCCAAACTAATTAATTGTGGGAAACGTGCAGACACGAGCCAACTCTGTACCGCTGCCGGCTACGGATAACGCGATAAACTGTGATATGTGTGGACATCATTCGGAATTAATTAAGTACGTACATAATGGTAGATTAGTGATTTGTGGTATCAGGTTAAGTTCTAGTACTTCTGTGGGATTTCCAGCCTCCCGAAGGAAGAAACTGCACGCCAGATATAGGTAAAAATGAAGAGAGGTTGACAATGATACTGTATAATTGCCCGAATGCACCAGAAGGAGGGTTATGTTTTTTTATTGATGTTAATATGTTATTTCGCTGGCTGGTAGCTTAATTAGTTTGGGACTAGATGGAGCTGTGTAAAATGTTAAGAAAATCGGACAAATGCTGATACATCTGAATGTTAAAAGCTGAGTAGAGCCTTTGGTCAAAAGTGGCCATTAAATACTAAAGAAAAGAGTCTAATTTTATCAACCGACTTCAAAAAAAGGAGGAGGTTCTCAATTCGACCCGTATGTTTTCTTTATTTAAACTACATATGAGACAGTATCAATATTAAAGAATTATATCTTCATTACTCGCAAGCACAGACGAATGTCATTACTTTAATTAAATAGCTGATTACTTAAGAACTAAGTTTCTTTCAAGAAAGGACATCATCCATTTTGGTCCAAAATCAAAAGTGCCGGCCAAAAAATAAAAGTGCTGTATTCTGATAGAATACGTCCGCCTTAGCATTTATTACTATGGCACCAAAGCTGTAGCACCACTGTGCATCGTAGTATT
>NW_021133059.1:0-595 GCF_004193835.3 Ostrinia furnacalis
TTTTTCTTATACTGCGTGCGGTCGTTGCGCGTGCGCACAAAGGAATGAGACCGCTCGGACACCGAGCCCACAGCGTGGTAGGGGTGGGGTTGCCCGCTCTTTTGTTTTTTACTACTACTACGCTGAATATTGTGTGCGGATTGGCTTGCCGTACAGGGGTACTACTACATGGTAAAATAAATCTCGGAGGCGAAAACAGGATAATTATATGATCAAACGAACTTACTGTGCGGATTGGCTTGTCGTACAGGGGTACTACACGGTAAAATAAATCTCGGAGGCGAAAACAGGATAATGAAATATCAAATAATCTTCATTTAACATGTAAAGAAATATTAGGGGAGAGTTCGGTATATTGTACCGCCGGGTAAATTGTACCACCCTCATATTTCGTAAAGTATTTATTGAATGTCTGTAATTGCAACACTCACCGATACACAACTAAAATCAATTAATATCGGCCATGTGGTTTTTGCCGTGACAACAAACACGTGTGTTTTATTTTGAAAAGTATTTTTTCATTGTTTTCAAGTAACTTTTGACAATACATGTTTAAATTGTAATTTTGTTAAATTTAATCACAGGATGTTTCTAA
>NW_021133060.1:0-594 GCF_004193835.3 Ostrinia furnacalis
CACATCTCCGCTTCTTTTGACACTTTACCTGGGATTCTACACCTTCAGAAGCAGCACAAATCGTTGCACTATTGCAAGAAGGGCTCAGCCAGCGGGCTGTCGCACGTCAGCTCCACATAAGACAGTCCTGGGTTTCGAAAGCTTTAAGACGCTTTCGGGAGACTGGTGGCTTTATCCCGAGACCAAGTTCTGAACAGCGCCGGTGCCAATCGCAGTGGGATGACCGTTTCTTCATGTCAACCTCTATGAAATCTTCATTTGACTGGTATCGACGTCCAGCAAGAGCTCAGAAATGTTCGTAGGATAGCTGTTAGCGAGTGGACAGTTCGTCTAAGATATAAGCAATAGAATTTGACTCCAAAAAGCAGTAGCATGGGTTGGCACCCGGGACGGTCACCCCTTCCCCCCGTCATAAGTCGTAAGGCACCCCCTGGTACCCCCCAGGATTTTGGGGTTACCTACCGATTCGAAGATAAAAGACCCCCCCCACGTATCATGACAGAGACCGCAGACTTGCCATGCAGGCAGGTCACCGACAAGCACGCTTTCAATTAGCTCACAATTATTTTGATGGGAAGGCGAGTAATGGCGGCG
>NW_021133061.1:0-519 GCF_004193835.3 Ostrinia furnacalis
TGAAAACACCTATTCGAACTTGACCGTCCGAATATGACTCAGTTTACAAAGAATAAGTGAAACTGAAAATACAACTGAGATTGAGAACTATTAAACTATGAAGGCTCTTTGCGTTTTTGCTCTTGAATGCTTGAATGTGATTTTCTCTGTAAGTTCTCTCGTGTTCTTCGTATTCGTCTCAGTTGTTTTGAATCAGCCTTTTATACCATATTTGAATTTCTGCCCGTTGAAGATGTCAGCCTGAAAATCCGGACACCTTCCTTGTCTTCATCCTCCATGCATGGTATAAAATATTTGGCTGATCCTTTCTTGCACTTACTTTGTATAAAATACAAAGTGCACGTCGCTATCAGCAATTAATGCGGCTGAATCCTGTCCTTTGCATGTGCAGGAAGTCAACTTGGACCGTTAGGTAGGGCTGACGTGTAAAGTAGGTCGGCCTTGGTCTGCCGCGTCTTCTGGTCAAGGACCAGGAGACCTTCAACGCACTGTCACCTGGTCTTCTGATCTGACCTTGCT
>NW_021133062.1:0-744 GCF_004193835.3 Ostrinia furnacalis
ACAAAAGCAGACACATTTGCTTTTTTAGGCCATAGACAATACTAGGTACTAATGCGTTCCAATAGGGATGATGACTGGGTAATGAAATCGAAATTCTATTTAGTCCGTCAGACAGATATTAATTAGAAAATATTAGACTCATATTTTTTATTTTTTTCCATAATCGAATAATTACAGTATTATATTGAGTTGAAATGTCGCGTGACGTCACATTTGAGTAAAAATTCTTCTCAAGCGTGGCGTATCGCGCCATTTCAACTCGATGTAGCACTGTTATTATTTAATTATGAAAGAAAATAAAAAATATGAGTCTAATTTTTTCTAATTATCTATCTGGCGGACAAATAATTGAAATTTTGTCATCTAGCCTAGTTGTCGTCAGGAAGTTGGTCTAACTAATTCAGCTTGCAAGATTCGACCCGAACAAACATTTATGTAATTACCTACATATATCATAAATTGCAAGCTAAATCATTTCATTTCATCAACAGCCCTTTACAGTCCACTGCTGGACTATGAGCCTCCTCCACTAAAGTGGAGGGTTTTGCCATAATCTCCACGCTTGGCAGGCGGGTTGGAGATCGCAGTTTAAAAGATTTATGTTTTTCAGAGAGCGCTGCTGCCCATTCTCTGTTTGATGTGTAGTCCCTAAGTCGCCTCTTACGACACCCGCGGGAAGAGTAGGGGTTGGTGACAAATGTATTCTACTCTGCCGTCACCACACGGCTTGCTTGCAAGCTAAAT